>NC_142118.1:39297500-39332500 GCF_056152115.1 Neolamprologus brichardi | reverse complement strand
GATTACAGATTACATGTCCCAAAATGTATTTTGTAATGTATTCTGTTACATTACTCAATGAGAGTAACTATTCTGAATACTTTGGATTACTTAATATATTATCATGCTGTTTACAACTACATGAATGTACTATTGCTGTGATTTATTACTGTTACTGACGGTTACTCTCCACACCAACACCAACTAGATGTTTAGATCTTAATATAAATGAGTAACAGTAGGTGGACATTAGGTAAGGCTGCACTTTTTTGCAGCGATCTCGTATAGAAAACTATTTGTATATAAAACAGGTCCGCGGCTCCGAACCGTAGTAAAGGGACCTCTGGCTAATACGGTGGGTTCGTGTCGGCTCGTAGCTGAAAACTAGCTTTACTTTGTTGTCTGGGTCAACTTTGCTAGCAGAGACAGAGAGAGGCGTTGAAAGGCTGCTCCAACAGAACTTATTGTTTCAGAGGAAAACACGAACACGGTGTACAGTCGAGTCTTAACGGCTTACTTACAGCTGGGCTACACTGCCCATGAAGCTACATGCTTTAGGGCGATGCTTGTAACACTCTGCCTGGACACTGAAATTACCAGAAATAGAGAGGGGACAGTCTAACATATGAAACAGGAAAAGACTGCTGTGTAATCCATTTATTTCAACAAAGTAACTGTATTCTAAATACCACCTTTTTAAACTGTAACTGCAACAGAATACAGTTACTAATATTTTGTATTTTAAATACGTAACACCGGTACATGTATCCCGTTACTCACCAACACTGCTAGTGTCATTGTATCTGAAATGACGAAGTCTAAAATCTGTGCCCTCATGGCAGATGAGCCAAAAAGGCAGAGCAGGTAACTGTTTGTGCAAATGAGCTTCAGGAGCAGATCCAAAACAATGGCCTCGCAGAGCTTAAGTGTGTAGCACAAACATATGATGGTGCAGTCGTTATGAGTGGCTCCACTGGAGGCGTACAAGCACATTTTAGAAGGCTCCATCCTGAGGCTATGTGCATTGTTATGCTCATCAACTCAACCTGGTTTTGTGCAATACTTGCAAGGCTGTCCAAGAGGGTGTGGAGCTTTTCAGCTTGTTGGAGTGTGTGCATTCTTTCTTCAGCACCTCCCTGGTCAATCATCATGAGTTCATGGTGGCTCAGTCAAAGCTTGGACTGACAAAAACTGAGCTTGTGCAACTTTCAAACACTTGCTGGGCATGTCAGTTGCAATGTATCTGTCACAATGGCCACGGGCCGATAGCTAGATCGGACTCGATTGCAGATAACCACAACAGAGACGGCTCAACGTTTTGCAGTGTTTATTATTTAGTCAACAAATGAATATGTGGCAGGGTGTCGCTAATGATGTAACCGTGTGACAGTGGGGATGAACGGGGGTCTAGCAGGTTGCGACGGGAACGGAGCGGTTGCGTCTGGGAAGAAAAGAGAACAGGGTTAAGAAGGCGGCAGGTGCAGGGTATCCAAGCAGAGGTGAAACTGACTGATAGCGCTTACTGGTGACCGGCGTGAAGCTCGCTTTGAGGAAGAGGCAGCGATAGTCCAGGGGAGTAGTGGAGAGGCTGGCAGACCTGAGTCCCGCTGTGTCCAAGGTGGTGAGTGAGGCTGGAGGGCAGGCAGGTGAGGGTCCTTGTATTTTTCCTGAATATGAAGATGATCCACGGAGAGCTGAGGGTGATAGCAAAGAAGATCCAGGGAATGTGAGGTCATTGACGAACTGGCGGTGAAGGAGAGTCTGAGGGGGCCTTAAATCCTCAACCTGATTGCCCTGAATCAGTCTCAGGTGTGCAGGACTGCAGCAGGGATGATGGCTCCACCCAGGGGTGGAGACCAAGGAACTCAGGTGCCTGATGGAATTTTCCAGTTGAGTCTCCAGATCCTGACAGTATCAGTGCAGTTCTTGAGACATTGCCTGCCATTTTGGAGTGCCTGCTATCTGCCATTGGATCACCCATAGCTTTTGGTCTCAGAGCGAAAATCCACAAGTTCTCAGCAGTCTATGCACTACTGATGTTTCAGTCACTTCTGTCTGTAACCGAAGGACTGCACAAGTTCCTGCAGAAAGAGACTTTAAACCTGGCAGAAGCTTTTATCTGCAAACAAGCTGTGTGTGACACACTTAAGGGCAAACACTCAGATGCATTTGGCACAGAGTTGTATGAGAACACCAAGACCCTGTACAGTATCCCTGAACCAGGTGCCAAGTCAAGGCACAAACAGAGGAAATGGAGGATTTTGTGCTGGAGGCAACTGTGAGTTCATGAACATAAGATGTTTAATCTGTCCAAAAAAGTTCAGAAGCAATTTCTCCGTCTTTGTTTTCTATTTGTGAAATTTTGTGCTCATGTGCTATGTTCATTCATATCGTGTGCTTCTCTTGGGGGCTAAGCCCCCCCCCTTTACTTAAAACCATGTGACGCCCCTGTTATGACCCAGGCTGTTACTCGCCACACCAGGCGGGGGCATTGTGTGTACTCTGTGATGTTTGTGTTATGTAAGTTTCCCGGTGGAGGCTGACCATTGGTGGAAGATGGAATGAGGCCGGCTACAAACTGGGACCTGACTGGGCCGGCAGCCCCCTCCTACTTCTTGTTTCCAGTGAGCCGCGCGTTTGGCCTCTTTGTGCTGTGTGACTGAGTGAGAAGAGCTAGGCTGCAGTGAAAATAGTGTAGAAAGACTTCTATCTGGACATGGTAGCTGTCGGGGTGGGAAGCCGTTTCTTTCAGAACCTTTTTCTCCTGTTTCGGGAGACAATAAGAGGCTCGTATTTTCTTTTGGGGTTGTCTCACCATAGGTAAGTCAGTTCGAGATTAATTTCTAGTGTGTTTGTTTTGTTGTTTTGGCAGTGCCCACCCTGATGCTCACTACCTGTTGAGTTAATAAAACGTCTAGTCATTGTAAAGCTGTGGCTGTGTGATTTACTTCTTTGTGGTCTTTTTCTTGTTGTCCTTGTGTTGCACTCTGGTTTCCCCGAGGCCAGTGTGTAACAGCCCTGCATGTCAGAATGAAACATATAGCATATTTCCCAGTATATACAAATATCTCATAACCTGAGGAACGATGAATAACCTGGGCGCGCACACACACACTAACTATTATTACTATTGGCTATTGCTCTTTCATTCTACTGTAAATTGTATTTGGATGCACTGGAAATATTGCTTTTAAAATCTGCCAGTAAAAACCACTGAAGTGAGATTAAGAATGTGTCTCACCAAACACACCCACAACTTTACCATCATATGAACATGCAGACATTGTGGTCCAGTGTTTTAAATTACAACAAAAAAACATGTTTTTTTCTTGTTTTTTGCCTTTTATGCATTTTGTGTTTTAATAACAAACATCCTCAATAGTCCAGGTTTGTCGTCACCATGGACTTTTCCAAACTACTGTAACAGGTGATGTTTTGGTTTGAGGCTGGTTGATAACACCAACCACATTAGCTTCAATTGTCCAGCCCCTCACCTCCCATTTTTACAATTAATTTCTTAATAACTAAACTTCTTCAGGTTCCTTAATGTTGGTAGTACAAAGTAAGTTCAAAAATGTTATTGGAGTTTGTCACTCACATTTAACAAAGACAGTTTTTTGCCTTGTGATACATCTGTCAGTGCGCCCCAGGGTGGCTGTGGCTACAATGTAGCTGCCATCACCAGTGTGTGAATGTGTGGATGACTGAATGTGTAAAGTGCTTTGGGGTCCTTAGGGACTAGAAATACGCTATACAAATACAGACCATTTTATCTGAAAATATTTTTATACAAAGATTCTTTTAAAAGTCACTCAATTAGTTTAAATCACTCAATAAGTCATCAAATACTGTCAAAGCCCACAATAATCTTTGTTTTTAAAGATATAATTTTCTAAAATTAATATTATCTTAAGATGGGAAAAAAGTTCCCCTGGGGGGTCTAGGCGATGAGGGGGAAGTAACAAAAAGCATCCGGGTGAGAAAAAGGAGACAAGAAGACATGAGGGTTAAATTAAAGAGTTTTATTAAAGTAGCTCCACTAAAAGAGACGGACAAGCCGCTATCACCATTTAAGAAAACAAACAAAACTCAGGCGTTGGTCAATAAAGTAAAACGTAAGCCAAAAAGAAAGAGAGCAGCTCAGTAGCTGCAAACACTCACATGGCGCTCTGGCCCAGAGCTCACCTTTCCCTGGGATTAAATACTTTTAATTACTGACGAGAGTCAGCTGTGTAAAAGGGAAAGGTGGCACCTCAGGCAGAAGCGATTGAAGGACACTCCCACACAGGCACCTTCAGGAGGAGGCCCTGCTAGGGCCGTAACAAAAATGATGGTTCCTGTGTTTTTATGAGAAACCAGTGTGTTTGGATGAGATTTTAACTAATGGATATCATCACAAAGCTTCTCCCACTTGATTGCTTACTTTATTTCATTTATTATGAAAGGGTGTGAAAGGGTCGATGTGACAAAGGAAAATACAGAGATGTGGTGACCCCTAACAGGCGCAGCACAGGGAACAAAAAGATCCAAATTAGTTATTATCTCCAAAAAATTGCACTAGTTTCCATAAATTTCCAACAGACAATATAGAGTAAAACAGACACATAAATGTTTTCTTTTCACCAGTTTGAAAGAATGAAATGAAAGAGGAATCTTAAAGTTGATCACCGCCTGTAGCATCCTACCACGAGCACTCACACAAAAAGATGAAACATACTTTCAGGCATTCCTGTAACATCAAGCAAAAATAAGAAAAGCAACTTCATCTATGAAACAGACATAACTGTTATTTATCCAAACATCATGGAACAAAATGTCACAAATATACTCATTCTTTGCATTATTTGAATGGCTTCATGAAACCTGCTGTCTGCTCCTGTTGTACCAAACAGTAATGACCATACTGTTTGCCTCAGAGAGCCAATCAGAGTCGAGTGTTTACGTGGTGCCGTCAGCTCCTGACCACTGATTTCTGCTCCCTGTTTTCTGTGAAATCCTGTGAGATTCGCCATTAAAAAGAAAAAAATTAACAATCAGCCCATTTAAGTCCAGTGCCAAAGGCCACAACATCACAAGCATTATACCCTCTTTAGTCATTCTGGGTGCGCCACCATTACCTCCCCCACTACAACGAAACTAATCCATCTCCCTTCAGGCTACCACACACACACACAGCCACACACAGCCACACACACCCATACACACACTCTCACACACACACTCTCTCACACACACACACACACACACACACACAGCCACACACACACACACACACACACACAGCCACACACACCAAATCAGCTGCAGATTGGTTTAATTAATGTATGTCCCTCCACTGCCCTAAAGGACAGAGACGGTATCACTGTGACACGTCCTGTGAGGCCTGTCACAGGGAAGTGTATGCACCTGCTGTGTGTGTGTGTGTGTGTGTGTGTGTGTGGCTGTGTGTGTGTGTGTGTGTGTGTGTGCTGTGAGAGAGACGTGCTAATTTTGAAGACAAATGCAGCAGCTTTGATTACAGTGGGTTAGTGAAGAAAATGTGATGATGGCAACAGAAACAGGATTTTATCTGAAGTCGTTTCCTGTTAATAACATCTGAGAATGTGTTTTTTATGCCTTAATGACTGAAGCCATTTAGGAAACAATCAGCATTTTCACAAAGCTTTTATGGTAATAGTTCCTGCACTTTAATTTATATAAATGTCCATTTTGTTGCTCTCAGTCACTGAAGTAATAATGCTCTGCAGGACAGAACTGTTCAGTGATTTAAAGAATAGGTGTGGTGATGTGATCAACAAAATATCACGCAATCTGAAATAAAAACCCACAAAATAATATTACAAATATTTATCATGCAGAATGTATTGAACAGGCATTCCTGGTCTTTACCCAGAAATGATCGTACTCACTCAACGCCATGTTTGAAAAGAATTACAGAGGCTAGCAGAAGAAAGACAATGCACAATAAATCAGGCAAAGTAGTAACACTGACACACTAGTATGCTGTCAAAATATTTATAAAATATAAGAGCATCATGCAAAGTAAACACTCTGTCACGGGACCGAGAGGTCAGCACCAAAACTGGACTCAGGCGCTTTTAAAAAATGTTTATTAGTCAGACTGGACTTGAAAATGTGGACAAAAGAACCCGGGGTGAGCTGAGCGGTGTGGAAAAGCTGACCTGGGTGGCAGGAGGGGAGGCAGGTGGAGCACAGAGTGAAGCGGAAGTCTAAGACAACTACAAATTTACCCCAGAGCACTAAAATATTGATATTTTAATATGAGAATCGATTCTAGAACATAAGTAAGTAAGTAGTAAATATAAACACAAACATGCCTATTGTTAACACCACACACTGTAAATACTTTTTTTTTTAGAAATTAACTTAAATATATATTTTGTGTCAGTGGATCTCCAACTTCCTAACTGGCAGACCACAGGCAGTAAGGATGGACATGTCTCAGCCTCCACCACTCTCAGCACTGGAGCCCCCCAGGGGTGTGTTCTGAGCCCCCTGCTGTACTCTTTGTACACATATGACTGTGTGGCCACTACCAGCGTGGTGAAAAAGGCCCGTCAGCGTCTCTACCACCTCAGACGCTTGAGAGACTTCCGACTGCCCTCCAAGGTGCTCAGGAACTTTTACTCCTGCACCATAGAGAGCATCCTGATGGGAAACATCTCAACCTGGTTCGGGAACAGCACCATGCAGGACAGACGAGCTCTACAGAGGGTCGTGCGTTCAGCTGAGCGCACCATCCGCTCCGAGCTCCCTGACCTGCACTCAATCTACAGCAGGCGGTGCTGGACCAAGGCCAGGAAGATCGTGAAGGACCTCAGCCATCCCAACAACGGACTGTTCTCTCTGTTGAGCTTCTTCCCGCAGGCGATACGGTCTCTCAATCACACCACCACACAGTACTGACCCACACATATAGTTCTTACACACACACTGGGCACTCTGGACTTTGTTTTCACTTCATCACTTTAAGCATATCTGCACTGCACAAGACACTAAATAAAGTGGATTGCACAACACTGGACATTATATTCTTCATTTCCAGTTAATATTTGTACAGCTGCTGTTATTGTGTATATATATATTTATATTTCTTCATACATTCTTATATATTTCTATACTGTGTATTGTGTATTTTGTTGCACAGTTATTTTATTTTCAACTTTAATTTATATATTTTATCTTATTCTTTCCCAGTTAAATTTACCCTTCATTCTAATTTGTGTTGTACAGTTATTTCATTTTTAACTTTAATTTTTATATTTTATTTTATTCCTTCCTGGTTAAATTTACCCTTTTTAATTTTTATATTTATTTCCTATCTTATTCATAGCCTTTTCTTTTTTTTCTTTAGGTCACGAGCAGTTGTCTGAGCATTTCACTGCATATCGTACTGTGTATGACTGTGTATGACTGTGTATGTGACAAATAAAATTTGAATTTATTTACGTCTACACTTTATTATACATGATTGTCAGTATGGGTTTTATATATGGATCATTATGAATATTTAAATGGATTTTAGTGTTTCAAAGCTTGTTGTAACTTTATTATAATAGTCTATGATAGTGTGTAACCCCAGCCTGAACTTCAGTTCCAGTTTCCCTCTAGTGTCACCAAAAACATCCAGTACAATAAAATCCAATCTAAAAGTCAGAGAAATTATGTGTTTTACACACTGTGTAATGCTTTTGGACCAATGTTGACATTCAAATGTGGAACACAGACCTTGCGTTGTGGGCAGCAAAAGCATATTTAACATTCAAGAACTACATCTTTCATGAAGGAGGGGCTTTGAGGCTTTTCTTGAGAGAGATTTGTCTGGGCAGAGCGACAGATCTTGAGAGTATGTCCTGTGGATCACGTCTCTAATCTTCCATATGTCGTCACTTTCTTCCAGTTCCTTTTAGAGTTTAAATGTCTCCAAAGCATTTTGAAACTGCTCTGAATAAATTGCGCTATTTAAATAAATTTGCCTGGCTTTGCTTCCACAATGCAAATGAACAGGTCTCTCTTTCAACTTAGCTCGAACTCCCAGTCATACCTGTGTTTGACAGAGGCAGGAGAAGGTGCAGCACGGCAACAAAGGAGAGCGATTATAATATCAGAAAAAGACTAATAGGCGATTATGTTAGAAACTGCAGGCTTTCTGGAAGAGGCAGCAAATGCACCGTGGACCACGGATGGCATTAATTTGCAATGCAGACTGTACATCGGCTCCAACAAAAATCAGATGGATGCAATACTTAAACTAAACAAACAGCAAAAGTCTCAGAACAAAGCAAGTGTGTGACATGTAGATGATACAGAAACTCTTACAGTAACAGAAACAATCGCAGGACTTTTCTCTGTTGCTTTGATTGACATCAGAACATTTTTTTAAAGAAATCCTTCAGATGTGTGAGCTCTGTCTTTGTCTTCTACAGAGAGACTCTGCAATTAACGCAAACAGACAGTTTTTGGACATGAACTAAGTCACAGCACTGACCCTGTACAACTGTGTATAATAATCTCTTACATGCCTGTGTTTGCTTGTTATATTAGCTAATGTTCATATCCCACACATTCATGTGAAGTAAGCACGGGGCAGGAAAATGATGCTTTCTTTCACCGTGTTTGTGATCCTCTGTAGTAAAACTGTTTATTAATACAAGGTCATAGTAAAAAGGTCAGATCCAATAAATGATTCACATCCATTTCACAACAGAAAAAAGCATGAAAGCATGGTGATGCAGAGGTTAGTGCTGTTATCTCAGAGCAAGAATGTCCTGGGTTTGAAACCTGCCAGCTGGCCGGTGTGTGCGTCGGTTCATCCAAACACATGCATATTATGTTAACTGGCAAGTCAAGTTGGCCACTGGTGTGACTGTGAGTGTAAATGTAGCTCAGGAGGTAGAGCTGATCGGAAGGTCGGTGGTTCGATCCCTGGTTCCTCCAGTCTGCATGTCAAGTATCCTTGGGCAAGATACTAACCCCAACTTGCTCTCCGATGCATCCATCGGAGTATGAATGTGTATGAATGTCGTTAGAAAGCACTAAGTGTAGATAAAGTGCTTGTGAGAATGGGTGTGATTGGGTGAATGAGGCATGTTGTATAGAGCGCTTTGAGTACTCAGTGAGAGTAGAAAAGCGCTGCATAAGAATCAGTCCATTTACCTCTGATGCATCTGAAGTGTGTTTGCATTCATACCTGTGAGTATATCTGCGCTGCTTTGGCATCCAGAGTGAAACTGAGCTGCTCCTGGCAGTCTTATAGGTAATAATGTTAAACTTAGGGGAAAAGAAGTGATTCAGGCAGTAGGAATAATGTTGGATAGCTGAATGTCTATACTGGCAGAATAGCTATTTACGTTAGCATGATGAGCAAACTGATACCTTATTTCTTTGTTCCTACTCTGACACACACACACACACACACACAAGCACACACACACATGCACACACACACACACACACACACACACACACAGACACACACACACACACAGACACACACACACAAGCACACACACACACACAAGCACACACACACATGCACACACACACACACCATTCCATTCCAATTCAGTTCAGTTTTATTTATATAGTACCATCACAACAGCAGTCACCTTGAGGCACTTTATAAGGTAAAGACCTCATAATAATAGAGAGAAAACCCCACCAATCAATAGAGGGAAGGAAAAACTCCCTTTTGACAGGAAGAACCCTCGGGCACACCAAGCTGTGGGAGGGCAGCCATCTGGGGGTGAGGGAAGGGAGGCAGGACAAAAGACACAGTGTGGAAGACATAAAGAGATTAATAATAGCTAAGGATTAAATGCAAAGTGTTGTATGAACACATGGTGTTTCACACTGTTCCCTTATCTTGGCACGCAGCTAACAAGTGTTTTGTACTGTTGTGATCATATTAAGTTATCTGCTGAGGAGCTCATCCTTCCCACTGTGAAGTAAAACCTGAACACTGCTCCACAAGCAGTAACTCGAGTCTGTGTAGAAACATTACCATGCTAGTCGTGGATTATGTGGTGAAGGATATGAAGTCAAATCAATATATTCAGAGGTCAACAAACAGCAGGCTGCACACCCTGTGTATGTATCATCAGCACACACAAGCTAAAGAGGTGTTTAGTTTTGCATTTCTCTAAAAATACTTTCATCAGACAGAAACATCAAAATGTATAGCATTATTTTCAAGGCTCTTCTCTAATGTCTACAAATGAGTAAGGCCCCAAAACGAGACCTAAGAACTTTCAGAACATCTGCATCCAATCCATCCACTGGCCTTGGATAATTGGTATAAAATGTCTAGATCAGGGGTCGGTTTGGGAAAATAAATTAGAAGTATTTAGCTGAAGTGTATTTTATTTATGTTGGTTATTTTTTTAACTTGCAGTTCTAAATTGGAAGATTATTGTGATATTGAAATATAATAATAAAATTATATTTTATTATTTTTTCATCGCTCAAAATAAGCGTCACACTCGTGGAAGCCGGTGTACCCGCCGAAACGCCGTGCATTTATCGAGACTTTCAACCCCAGGTAGGCCAGTTATAGATCTTTGGATCCACATTATGTCAGCAGCTATTCTCCACCATGAACTTTGTTAAAAACAAACACCGCTCACGCCTCACAGACGACAGCTTACAGTCCTGCGTGAAGATGAAAGTGACTTCGTACAGCCTCGATTTGCAGACGCTGTGTGCAGAGGTTCAGGAGCAGAAGTCCCATTGTAAACATATCATGGCAGACCCGACGATGTTTGCATGAACACGCTTTTGGGGTGTCTGTAGCTCAGGTGGCAGAGCAGGTCAGCCACTAATCAGAAGGTTTATCCCAGGCTGCCTCCTGGCTGCATGCCAAATATCCTTGGGCAAGATACTAACCCCATGTTTGCCTACTGGTGGTGGTCAGAGGGCCCGGTGGCGCCAGTGTCCGGCAGCCTCGCCTCTGTCAGTGCGCCCCAGGGCAGCTGTGGCTACAATGTAGCTTGCCATTGCCAGTGTGTGAATGGGTGAATGACTGAATGTAGTGTGAAGCGCTTTGGGGTCCTTAGTGACTGAGTAAAGTGCTATACAAATACAGGCCATTTACCATTTTCAGCATCTCTTTATTGACCACTTTTCACACACGGTTGCTGTACGCATACAGCCGGCTGTAGCTTTTCAGCTTACAGCCCGACACACACCAACAACAGCAGAGAGAGCACAGACGTTAAGGCGGCGAGGCGTGATTGCAGGTGCCGCTCAGGTGCATCCGACTCCCCTGCTGCGGTGCTGCAGACCACGCCCCGCCACAGACATTAACCTGGTAAAATACATATGTAGGCAGAATTTTGCAAATATCTATTTTACTTTTTTAGCAGCATAGTGCTTTTTTCCAATTATTAATTTAATTTTCTCTCCAACTCTCCCCATGTTTATTGCTGCTTTTTCTCGTCGATCCACCCTGCGTGCGCAGGCGTGGATCGAGGTGAACACTGCGTTGTGTTGTGTTTTTAAGAAGACAAGGAGTCTCTGATCGATCGTTGCCACTTTATTTCCTGAATGGAAACAACGGTGTATTATCAGTGCACAGGCTCGCCACACACCACTCCGCACAGCACACTCTCGTATGGCTACGGCAGACTGGCCGCGATTACTGCAGCAATATTACAATTTCTAATATACAATAAAATAACAGCAACAACAAATGATGTACCTGAATGGAAACAACGGTTTTGTATCAGTGCACAGGCTCGCCACACACCACTCCGCACAGTATACTACGGCAGAACATCCCATTAGCATTACGCTTTAGCATACAGTTTTACACAATAATAAACAAAGTAAAAGTACATAAAACTGGTGTTGGACATGTGTCCACTAAGCACTTATTACACTTGGTGTCCATCAGCTAATCAAACATGTTTTATGTGTCTGTACTACTTAGCTATATCGTGTGCGGAACAATACAATTCACCTCTCGTATGGCTACGGCAGACTGGCAGCGATTACTGCAGCCAGCCTCACCTAACCAGCCACACCGAGAGGGGGGGCGCTGTTTTCCATTACACTGACATTTGTTGCAAGTGGAATAATACCACATAGACACTGTTACACCTGGTTTCCCTCTGTTTATTTATCACTGTACTATATCTCCCACCCTGTGTAATTACTCCAGACACTGTAAATAAAGAGCACTTTCTGCATTCCCTACGCTTCTGTGTGTTCTGCCATAGAGTTCGTTCGTTCAGCCTAACACTGTCGTCTAGTAAAATGAGCACTATAGTAAGATGAGAACTATAGTAAAGTGAGCACTATAGTAAGATGAGCACTATAGTAAAACAAGCACTATAGTAAGATGAGCACTATAGTGAAATAAGCACTATAGTAAGATGAGCACTATAGTAAGATGAGCACTATAGTGAAATAAGCACTATAGTAAGATGAGCACTATAGTAAAACGAGCACTATAGTAAAATGAGCACTATAGTAAAGTGAGCACTGTAGTAAAATGAGCACTATAGTAAAATGAGCACTATGGTAAAACAAGCACTATAGTAAAGTGAGCACTATAGTAAAATGAGCACTATAGTACAACGAACACTATAGTAAAACAAGCACTATAGTAAGATGAGCACTATAGTAAAACGAGCACTATAGTAAAGTGAGCACTATAGTAAAATGAGCACTATAGTAAGATGAACACTATAGTAAAACAAGCACTATAGTAAGATGAGCACTATAGTAAAGTGAGCACTATAGTAAAATGAGCACTATAGTAAGATGAACACTATAGTAAAATGAGCACTATAGTCAGATGAGCACTATGGTAAAACAAGCACTATAGTAAAGTGAGCACTATAGTAAAATGAGCACTATAGTACAACGAACACTATAGTAAAACAAGCACTATAGTAAGATGAGCACTATAGTAAAACAAGCACTATAGTAAAGTGAGCACTATAGTAAAGTGAGCACTATAGTAAAATGAGCACTATAGTAAGATGAACACTATAGTAAAACAAGCACTATAGTAAGATGAGCATTATAGTAAAACGAGCACTATAGTAAGATGAGCACTATAGTAAAACGAGCACTATAGTAAGATGAGCACTATAGTAAAGTGAGCACTATAGTAAAATGAGCACTATAGTAAGATGAACACTATAGTAAAACGAGCACTATAGTAAGATGAGCACTATAGTAAAATGAGCACTATAGTAAGATGAACACTATAGTAAAATGAGCAATATAGTAAGATGAGCACTATGGTAAAACAAGCACTATAGTAAAGTGAGCACTATAGTAAAATGAGCACTATAGTACAACGAACACTATAGTAAAACAAGCACTATAGTAAAATGAGCACTATAGTACAACGAACACTATAGTAAAACAAGCACTATAGTAAGATGAGCACTATAGTAAAACAAGCACTATAGTAAAGTGAGCACTATAGTAAAATGAGCACTATAGTACAACGAGCACTATAGTAAAGTGAGCACTATAGTAAAATGAGCACTATAGTAAGATGAGCACTATAGTAAAGTGAGCACTATAGTAAAATGAGCACTATAGTACAACGAGCACTATAGTAAAGTGAGCACTATAGTAAAAAGAGCACTATAGTAAGATGAGCACTATAGTAAAACGAGCACTATAGTAAGATGAGCACTATAGTAAAACGAGCACTATACTAAGATGAGCACTATAGTAAAATGAGCACTATAGTAAAACAAGCACTATAGTAAGATGAGCACTATAGTAAAACGAGCACTATAGTAAAATTAGCACTATAGTAAAATGAGCACTATAGTAAAATGAGCACAATAGTAAAACGAGCACTATAGTAAGATGAGCACTATAGTAAAACGAGCACTATAGTAAGATGAGCACTATAGTAAAACAAGCACTATAGTAAAGTGAGCACTATAGTAAAATGAGCACTATAGTACAACGACCACTATAGTAAAGTGAGCACTATAGTAAAATGAGCACTATAGTAAGATGAGCACTATAGTAAAGTGAGCACTATAGTAAAATGAGCACTATAGTACAACGAGCACTATAGTAAAGTGAGCACTATAGTAAAATGAGCACTATAGTAAGATGAGCACTATAGTAAAACGAGCACTATAGTAAGATGAGCACTATAGTAAAACGAGCACTATAGTAAGATGAGCACTATAGTAAAACGAGCACTATAGTAAGATGAGCACTATAGTAAAATGAGCACTATAGTAAAACGAGCACTATAGTAAGATTAGCACTATAGTAAAACGAGCACTATAGTAAGATTAGCACTATAGTAAAACGAGCACTATAGTAAAACAAGCACTATAGTAAGACGAGCACTATAGTAAAACAAGCACTATAGTAAAATTAGCACTATAGTAAAACAAGCACTATAGTACAACGAGCACTATAGTAAAGTGAGCACTATAGTAAAATGAGCACTATAGTAAGATGAGCACTATAGTAAAATGAGCACTATAGTAAAACGAGCACTATAGTAAGATGAGCACTATAGTAAAACGACCACTATAGTAAGATGAGCACTATAGTAAAACGAGCACTATAGTAAAGTGAGCACTATAGTAAAATGACCACTATAGTAAAACAAGCACTATAGTAAAGTGAGCACTATAGTAAAATGAGCACTATAGTAAGATGAGCACTATAGTAAAATGAGCACTATAGTAAAACAAGCACTATAGTAAGATGAGCACTATAGTAAAACAAGCACTATAGTAAAGTGAGCACTATAGTAAAATGAGCACTATAGTACAACGAGCACTATAGTAAAGTGAGCACTATAGTAAAATGAGCACTATAGTAAGATGAGCACTATAGTAAAACGAGCACTATAGTAAGATGAGCACTATAGTAAAACGAGCACTATAGTAAGATGAGCACTATAGTAAAACGAGCACTATAGTAAGATGAGCACTATAGTAAAACGAGCACTATAGTAAGATGAGCACTATAGTAAAACGAGCACTATAGTAAGATGAGCACTATAGTAAAACAAGCACTATAGTAAAATTAGCACTATAGTAAAATGAGCACTGTAATACAATAAGGACTGTAGTAAAATAAGCACTATAGTAAAATAAGCACTATAGTAAGATGAGCACTTTAATAAAATGAGCACTATAGTAAGATGAGCACTATAGTGAAATGAGCACTATAGTAAGATGAGCACTATAGTGAAATAGGCACTATAATGAAATAAGCACTATAGTGAAATAGGCACTATAATGAAATAAGCACTATAGTAAGATGAGCACTATAGTAAGATGAGCACTATAGTAAGATGAGCACTATAGTAAAACAAGCACTATAGTAAAGTGAGCACTATAGTAAAATGAGCACTATAGTACAACGAGCACTATAGTAAAGTGAGCACTATAGTAAAATGAGCACTATAGTAAGATGAGCACTATAGTAAAACGAGCACTATAGTAAGATGAGCACTATAGTAAAACGAGCACTATAGTAAGATGAGCACTATAGTAAAACGAGCACTATAGTAAGATGAGCACTATAGTAAAACGAGCACTATAGTAAGATGAGCACTATAGTAAAACGAGCACTATAGTAAGATGAGCACTATAGTAAAACAAGCACTATAGTAAAATTAGCACTATAGTAAAATGAGCACTGTAATACAATAAGGACTGTAGTAAAATAAGCACTATAGTAAAATAAGCACTATAGTAAGATGAGCACTTTAATAAAATGAGCACTATAGTAAGATGAGCACTATAGTGAAATGAGCACTATAGTAAGATGAGCACTATAGTGAAATAGGCACTATAATGAAATAAGCACTATAGTGAAATAGGCACTATAATGAAATAAGCACTATAGTAAGATGAGCACTATAGTAAGATGAGCACTATAGTAAGATGAGCATTGTAGTAAAATGAGCACTATAGTAAGATGAGGACTATAGTAAGATGAGCACTATAGTAAAATGAGCACTATAGTGAAATAGGCACTATAATGAAATAAGCACTATAGTAAAATAAGCACTATAGTAAAATGAGCACTATAGTTAAATAAGCACTATAGTAAAATGAGCACTATAGTAAGATGAGCACTATAGTAAAATAAGCACTATAGTCAAATGAGCACTATAGTAAAATGAGCACTGTAGTAAAATAAGCACTATAGTAAAATAAGCACTATAGTCAAATGAGCACTATACTAAGATGAGCACTATAGTTAAATAAGCACTATAGTCAAATGAGCACTATAGTCAAATGAGCACTGTAGTAAAATAAGCACTATAGTAAAATGAGCACTTTAGTAAAATAAGCACTATAGTAAAATAGGCACTATAGTAAGATGAGCAGTATAGTGAAATAAGCACTATAGTAAAATAGGCACTATAGTAAAATGAGCACGATAGTAAGATGACCACGATAGTAAGATGAGCACTATAGTGAAATAGGCACTATAGTAACATAAGCACTATAGTAAAATGAGCACTATAGTAAAATGAGCACTATAGTAAAATAGGCACTATAGTAAGATGAGCACTATAGTAAGATGAGCACTGTAGTAAAATAAGCACTATAGTAAAATAGGCACTATAGTAAGATGAGCACTATAGTAAGATGAGCACTATAGTAAAATAGGCACTATAGTAAAATGAGCACTATAGTAAGATGAGCACTATAGTAAGATGAGCACTATAGTAAGATGAGCACTATAGTAAAATAGGCACTATAGTAAAATGAGCACTATAGTAAGATGAGCACTATAGTAAAATGAGCACTATAGTAAGATGAGCACTATAGTAAGATGAGCACTATGGTAAAATGAGCACTGTAGTAAAATGAGCACTGTAGTAAAATGAGCACTATAGTAAGATGAGCACTATAGTAAAATGAGCACTATAGTAAGATGAGCACTATAGTAAAATGAGCACTATGGTAAGATGAGCACTATAGTAAAATGAGCACTATGGTAAAATGAGCACTATAGTAAGATGAGCACTATGGTAAAATGAGCACTATAGTAAGATGAGCACTATAGTAAAATGAGCACTATAGTAAGATGAGCACTATAGTAAAATAAGCACTATAGTAAGATGAGCACTATAGTAAGATGAGCACTATGGTAAAATGAGCACTATAGTAAAATAAGCACTATAGTAAAATAGGCACTATAGTAAAATAAGCACTATAGTAAGATGAGCACTATGGTAAAATGAGCACTATAGTAAAATGAGCACTATAGTAAAATAAGCACTATAGTAAAATAAGCACTATAGTAAGATGAGCACTATAGTAAAATAAGCACTGTAGTAAAATGAGCACTATAGTAAAATAAGCACTATAGTAAAATAAGCACTATAGTAAAATAGGCACTATGGTAAAATGAGCACTATAGTTAAATAAGCACTATAGTCAAATGAGCACTATAGTAAGATGAGCACTATGGTAAAATGAGCACTATAGTAAAATAAGCACTATAGTAAAATAAGCACTATAGTAAAATAGGCACTATAGTACAACGAGCACTATGGTAAAGTGAGCACTATAGTAAAATGAGCACTATAGTAAGATGAGCACTATAGTAAAATGAGCACTATAGTAAAACGAGCACTATAGTAAGATGAGCACTATAGTAAAACGAGCACTATAGTAAGATGAGCACTATAGTAAAACAAGCACTATAGTAAAGTGAGCACTATAGTAAAATGAGCACTATAGTACAACGAGCACTATAGTAAAGTGAGCACTATAGTAAAATGAGCACTATAGTAAGATGAGCACTATAGTAAAATGAGCACTATAGTAAAACAAGCACTATAGTAAGATGAGCACTATAGTAACACGAGCACTATAGTAAGATGAGCACTATAGTAAAACGAGCACTATAGTAAGATGAGCACTATAGTAAAACAAGCACTATAGTAAAATTAGCACTATAGTAAAATGAGCACTTTAATACAATAAGGACTGTAGTAAAATAAGCACTATAGTAAAATAAGCACTATAGTAAGATGAGCACTTTAATAAAATGAGCACTATAGTAAGATGAGCACTATAGTGAAATGAGCACTATAGTAAGATGAGCACTATAGTGAAATAGGCACTATAATGAAATAAGCACTATAGTGAAATAGGCACTATAATGAAATAAGCACTATAGTAAGATGAGCACTATAGTAAGATGAGCACTATAGTAAGATGAGCATTGTAGTAAAATGAGCACTATAGTAAGATGAGGACTATAGTAAGATGAGCACTATAGTAAAATGAGCACTATAGTGAAATAGGCACTATAATGAAATAAGCACTATAGTAAAATAAGCACTATAGTAAAATGAGCACTATAGTTAAATGAGCACTATAGTAAAATGAGCACTATAGTAAGATGAGCACTATAGTAAAATAAGCACTATAGTCAAATGAGCACTATAGTAAAATGAGCACTGTAGTAAAATAAGCACTATAGTAAAATAAGCACTATAGTCAAATGAGCACTATAGTAAGATGAGCACTATAGTTAAATAAGCACTATAGTCAAATGAGCACTATAGTCAAATGAGCACTGTAGTAAAATAAGCACTATAGTAAAATGAGCACTATAGTAAAATAAGCACTATAGTAAAATAGGCACTATAGTAAGATGAGCAGTATAGTGAAATAAGCACTATAGTAAAATAGGCACTATAGTAAAATGAGCACGATAGTAAGATGAGCACGATAGTAAGATGAGCACGATAGTAAGATGAGCACTATAGTAAGATGAGCACTATAGTGAAATAAGCACTATAGTAAGATGAGCACTATAGTAAAACGAGCACTATAGTAAAATGAGCACTATAGTAAAGTGAGCACTGTAGTAAAATGAGCACTATAGTAAAATGAGCACTATGGTAAAACAAGCACTATAGTAAAGTGAGCACTATAGTAAAATGAGCACTATAGTACAACGAACACTATAGTAAAACAAGCACTATAGTAAGATGAGCACTATAGTAAAATGAGCACTATAGTAAAGTGAGCACTATAGTAAAATGAGCACTATAGTAAGATGAACACTATAGTAAAACAAGCACTATAGTAAGATGAGCACTATAGTAAAGTGAGCACTATAGTAAAATGAGCACTATAGTAAGATGAACACTATAGTAAAATGAGCACTATAGTCAGATGAGCACTATGGTAAAACAAGCACTATATTAAAGTGAGCACTATAGTAAAATGAGCACTATAGTACAACGAACACTATAGTAAAACAAGCACTATAGTAAGATGAGCACTATAGTAAAACAAGCACTATAGTAAAGTGAGCACTATAGTAAAGTGAGCACTATAGTAAAATGAGCACTATAGTAAGATGAGCACTATAGTAAAACGAGCACTATAGTAAGATGAGCACTATAGTAAAACGAGCACTATAGTAAGATGAGCACTATAGTAAAGTGAGCACTATAGTAAAATGAGCACTATAGTAAGATGAACACTATAGTAAAACGAGCACTATAGTAAGATGAGCACTATAGTAAAATGAGCACTATAGTAAGATGAACACTATAGTAAAATGAGCAATATAGTAAGATGAGCACTATGGTAAAACAAGCACTATAGTAAAGTGAGCACTATAGTAAAATGAGCACTATAGTACAACGAACACTATAGTAAAACAAGCACTATAGTAAAATGAGCACTATAGTACAACGAACACCATAGTAAAACAAGCACTATAGTAAAATGAGCACTATAGTACAACGAACACTATAGTAAAACAAGCACTATAGTAAGATGAGCACTATAGTAAAACAAGCACTATAGTAAAGTGAGCACTATAGTAAAATGAGCACTATAGTACAACGAGCACTATAGTAAAGTGAGCACTATAGTAAAATGAGCACTATAGTACAACGAGCACTATAGTAAAGTGAGCACTATAGTAAAAAGAGCACTATAGTAAGATGAGCACTATAGTAAAATGAGCACTATAGTAAAATGAGCACTATAGTAAAACGAGCACTATAGTAAGATGAGCACTATAGTAAAACGAGCACTATAGTAAGATGAGCACTATAGTAAAACAAGCACTATAGTAAAGTGAGCACTATAGTAAAATGAGCACTATAGTACAACGACCACTATAGTAAAGTGAGCACTATAGTAAAACGAGCACTATAGTAAGATGAGCACTATAGTAAAGTGAGCACTATAGTACAACGAGCACTATAGTAAAGTGAGCACTATAGTAAAATGAGCACTATAGTAAGATGAGCACTATAGTAAAACGAGCACTATAGTAAAATGAGCACTTTAATACAATAAGGACTGTAGTAAAATAAGCACTATAGTAAAATAAGCACTATAGTAAGATGAGCACTTTAATAAAATGAGCACTATAGTAAGATGAGCACTATAGTGAAATGAGCACTATAGTAAGATGAGCACTATAGTGAAATAGGCACTATAATGAAATAAGCACTATAGTGAAATAGGCACTATAATGAAATAAGCACTATAGTAAGATGAGCACTATAGTAAGATGAGCACTATAGTAAGATGAGCATTGTAGTAAAATGAGCACTATAGTAAGATGAGGACTATAGTAAGATGAGCACTATAGTAAAATGAGCACTATAGTGAAATAGGCACTATAATGAAATAAGCACTATAGTAAAATAAGCACTATAGTAAAATGAGCACTATAGTTAAATGAGCACTATAGTAAAATGAGCACTATAGTAAGATGAGCACTATAGTAAAATAAGCACTATAGTCAAATGAGCACTATAGTAAAATGAGCACTGTAGTAAAATAAGCACTATAGTAAAATAAGCACTATAGTCAAATGAGCACTATAGTAAGATGAGCACTATAGTTAAATAAGCACTATAGTCAAATGAGCACTATAGTCAAATGAGCACTGTAGTAAAATAAGCACTATAGTAAAATGAGCACTATAGTAAAATAAGCACTATAGTAAAATAGGCACTATAGTAAGATGAGCAGTATAGTGAAATAAGCACTATAGTAAAATAGGCACTATAGTAAAATGAGCACGATAGTAAGATGAGCACGATAGTAAGATGAGCACGATAGTAAGATGAGCACTATAGTAAGATGAGCACTATAGTGAAATAAGCACTATAGTAAGATGAGCACTATAGTAAAACGAGCACTATAGTAAAATGAGCACTATAGTAAAGTGAGCACTGTAGTAAAATGAGCACTATAGTAAAATGAGCACTATGGTAAAACAAGCACTATAGTAAAGTGAGCACTATAGTAAAATGAGCACTATAGTACAACGAACACTATAGTAAAACAAGCACTATAGTAAGATGAGCACTATAGTAAAATGAGCACTATAGTAAAGTGAGCACTATAGTAAAATGAGCACTATAGTAAGATGAACACTATAGTAAAACAAGCACTATAGTAAGATGAGCACTATAGTAAAGTGAGCACTATAGTAAAATGAGCACTATAGTAAGATGAACACTATAGTAAAATGAGCACTATAGTCAGATGAGCACTATGGTAAAACAAGCACTATATTAAAGTGAGCACTATAGTAAAATGAGCACTATAGTACAACGAACACTATAGTAAAACAAGCACTATAGTAAGATGAGCACTATAGTAAAACAAGCACTATAGTAAAGTGAGCACTATAGTAAAGTGAGCACTATAGTAAAATGAGCACTATAGTAAGATGAGCACTATAGTAAAACGAGCACTATAGTAAGATGAGCACTATAGTAAAACGAGCACTATAGTAAGATGAGCACTATAGTAAAGTGAGCACTATAGTAAAATGAGCACTATAGTAAGATGAACACTATAGTAAAACGAGCACTATAGTAAGATGAGCACTATAGTAAAATGAGCACTATAGTAAGATGAACACTATAGTAAAATGAGCAATATAGTAAGATGAGCACTATGGTAAAACAAGCACTATAGTAAAGTGAGCACTATAGTAAAATGAGCACTATAGTACAACGAACACTATAGTAAAACAAGCACTATAGTAAAATGAGCACTATAGTACAACGAACACTATAGTAAAACAAGCACTATAGTAAAATGAGCACTATAGTACAACGAACACTATAGTAAAACAAGCACTATAGTAAGATGAGCACTATAGTAAAACAAGCACTATAGTAAAGTGAGCACTATAGTAAAATGAGCACTATAGTACAACGAGCACTATAGTAAAGTGAGCACTATAGTAAAATGAGCACTATAGTACAACGAGCACTATAGTAAAGTGAGCACTATAGTAAAAAGAGCACTATAGTAAGATGAGCACTATAGTAAAATGAGCACTATAGTAAAATGAGCACTATAGTAAAACGAGCACTATAGTAAGATGAGCACTATAGTAAAACGAGCACTATAGTAAGATGAGCACTATAGTAAAACAAGCACTATAGTAAAGTGAGCACTATAGTAAAATGAGCACTATAGTACAACGACCACTATAGTAAAGTGAGCACTATAGTAAAACGAGCACTATAGTAAGATGAGCACTATAGTAAAGTGAGCACTATAGTACAACGAGCACTATAGTAAAGTGAGCACTATAGTAAAATGAGCACTATAGTAAGATGAGCACTATAGTAAAACGAGCACTATAGTAAGATGAGCACTATAGTAAAACGAGCACTATAGTAAGATGAGCACTATAGTAAAACGAGCACTATAGTAAGATGAGCACTATAGTAAAATGAGCACTATAGTAAAATGAGCACTATAGTAAAACAAGCACTATAGTAAGATGAGCACTATAGTAAAACAAGCACTATAGTAAAGTGAGCACTATAGTAAAATGAGCACTATAGTACAACGAGCACTATAGTAAAGTGAGCACTATAGTAAAATGAGCACTATAGTAAGATGAGCACTATAGTAAAACGAGCACTATAGTAAGATGAGCACTATAGTAAAACGAGCACTATAGTAAGATGAGCACTATAGTAAAACGAGCACTATAGTAAGATGAGCACTATAGTAAAACAAGCACTATAGTAAAATTAGCACTATAGTAAAATGAGCACTGTAATACAATAACGACTGTAGTAAAATAAGCACTATAGTAAAATAAGCACTATAGTAAGATGAGCACTTTAATAAAATGAGCACTATAGTAAGATGAGCACTATAGTGAAATGAGCACTATAGTAAGATGAGCACTATAGTAAAATGAGCACTATAGTAAAATAGGCACTATAGTAAGATGAGCACTATAGTAAGATGAGCACTGTAGTAAAATAAGCACTATAGTAAAATAGGCACTATAGTAAGATGAGCACTATAGTAAGATGAGCACTATAGTAAAATAGGCACTATAGTAAGATGAGCACTATAGTAAGATGAGCACTATAGTAAGATGAGCACTATAGTAAAATAGGCACTATAGTAAAATGAGCACTATAGTAAGATGAGCACTATAGTAAAATGAGCACTATAGTAAGATGAGCACTATAGTAAGATGAGCACTATGGTAAAATGAGCACTGTAGTAAAATGAGCACTGTAGTAAAATGAGCACTATAGTAAGATGAGCACTATAGTAAAATGAGCACTATGGTAAAATAAGCACTATAGTAAGATGAGCACTATAGTAAAATAAGCACTATAGTAAAATAGGCACTATAGTAAAATAAGCACTATAGTAAGATGAGCACTATGGTAAAATGAGCACTATAGTAAGATGAGCACTATGGTAAAATGAGCACTATAGTAAGATGAGCACTATGGTAAAATGAGCACTATAGTAAGATGAGCACTATGGTAAGATGAGCACTATAGTAAGATGAGCACTATGGTAAAATGAGCACTATAGTAAGATGAGCACTATGGTAAAATGAGCACTATAGTAAGATGAGCACTATAGTAAAATAAGCACTATAGTAAGATGAGCACTATAGTAAAATAAGCACTATAGTAAGATGAGCACTATAGTAACATGAGCACTATAGTAAAATGAGCACTATAGTACAACGAGCACTATAGTAAAGTGAGCACTATAGTAAAATGAGCACTATAGTAAGATGAGCACTATAGTAAAATGAGCACTATAGTAAAACAAGCACTATAGTAAGATGAGCACTATAGTAAAACAAGCACTATAGTAAAGTGAGCACTATAGTAAAATGAGCACTATAGTACAACGAGCACTATAGTAAAGTGAGCACTATAGTAAAACGAGCACTATAGTAAGATGAGCACTATAGTAAAACGAGCACTATAGTAAGATGAGCACTATAGTAAAACAAGCACTATAGTAAAATTAGCACTATAGTAAAATGAGCACTGTAATACAATAAGGACTGTAGTAAAATAAGCACTATAGTAAAATAAGCACTATAGTAAGATGAGCACTTTAATAAAATGAGCACTATAGTAAGATGAGCACTATAGTGAAATGAGCACTATAGTAAGATGAGCACTATAGTAAAATGAGCACTATAGTAAAATGAGCACTATAGTAAGATGAGCACTATAGTAAGATGAGCACTATGGTAAAATGAGCACTGTAGTAAAATGAGCACTGTAGTAAAATGAGCACTATAGTAAGATGAGCACTATAGTAAAATGAGCACTATGGTAAAATAAGCACTATAGTAAGATGAGCACTATAGTAAAATAAGCACTATAGTAAAATAGGCACTATAGTAAAATAAGCACTATAGTAAGATGAGCACTATGGTAAAATAAGCACTATAGTAAGATGAGCACTATGGTAAAATGAGCACTATAGTAAGATGAGCACTATGGTAAAATGAGCACTATAGTAAGATGAGCACTATGGTAAGATGAGCACTATAGTAAGATGAGCACTATGGTAAAATGAGCACTATAGTAAGATGAGCACTATGGTAAAATGAGCACTATAGTAAGATGAGCACTATAGTAAAATAAGCACTATAGTAAGATGAGCACTATAGTAAAATAAGCACTATAGTAAGATGAGCACTATAGTAACATGAGCACTATGGTAAAATGAGCACTATAGTAAGATGAGCACTATAGTAAAATGAGCACTATAGTAAGATGAGCACTATCGTAAGATGAGCACTATAGTAAGATGAGCACTATGGTAAAATGAGCACTATAGTAAGATGAGCACTATAGTAAAATGAGCACTATAGTAAGATGAGCACTATAGTAAGATGAGCACTATAGTAAAACAAGCACTATAGTAAGATGAGCACTATAGTAAAACAAGCACTATAGTAAAATGAGCACTATAGTAAAACGAGCACTATAGTAAGATGAGCACTATAGTAAAACGAGCACTATAGTAAGATGAGCACTATAGTAAAACAAGCACTATAGTAAAGTGAGCACTATAGTAAAATGAGCACTATAGTACAACGACCACTATAGTAAAGTGAGCACTATAGTAAAACGAGCACTATAGTAAGATGAGCACTATAGTAAAGTGAGCACTATAGTAAAATGAGCACTATAGTACAACGAGCACTATAGTAAAGTGAGCACTATAGTAAAATGAGCACTATAGTAAGATGAGCACTATAGTAAAACGAGCACTATAGTAAGATGAGCACTATAGTAAAACGAGCACTATAGTAAGATGAGCACTATAGTAAAACGAGCACTATAGTAAGATGAGCACTATAGTAAAATGAGCACTATAGTAAAACGAGCACTATAGTAAGATGAGCACTATAGTAAAACGAGCACTATAATAAAACAAGCACTATAGTAAGATGAGCACTATAGTAAAACAAGCACTATAGTAAAATTAGCACTATAGTAAAACAAGCACTATAGTACAACGAGCACTATAGTAAAGTGAGCACTATAGTAAAATGAGCACTATAGTAAGATGAGCACTATAGTAAAATGAGCACTATAGTAAAACGAGCACTATAGTAAGATGAGCACTATAGTAAAACGAGCACTATAGTAAAGTGAGCACTATAGTAAAACAAGCACTATAGTAAAGTGAGCACTATAGTAAGATGAGCACTATAGTAAAACGAGCACTATAGTAAGATGAGCACTATAGTAAAACGAGCACTATAGTAAGATGAGCACTATAGTAAAACGAGCACTATAGTAAGATGAGCACTATAGTAAAACGAGCACTATAGTAAGATGAGCACTATAGTAAAACAAGCACTATAGTAAAATTAGCACTATAGTAAAATGAGCACTGTAATACAATAAGGACTGTAGTAAAATAAGCACTATAGTAAAATAAGCACTATAGTAAAATAAGCACTATAGTCAAATGAGCACTATACTAAGATGAGCACTATAGTTAAATAAGCACTATAGTCAAATGAGCACTATAGTCAAATGAGCACTGTAGTAAAATAAGCACTATAGTAAAATGAGCACTTTAGTAAAATAAGCACTATAGTAAAATAGGCACTATAGTAAGATGAGCAGTATAGTGAAATAAGCACTATAGTAAAATAGGCACTATAGTAAAATGAGCACGATAGTAAGATGACCACGATAGTAAGATGAGCACGATAGTAAGATGAGCACTATAGTAAAACAAGCACTATAGTAAAGTGAGCACTATAGTAAAATGAGCACTATAGTACAACGAGCACTATAGTAAAGTGAGCACTATAGTAAAATGAGCACTATAGTAAGATGAGCACTATAGTAAAACGAGCACTATAGTAAGATGAGCACTATAGTAAAACGAGCACTATAGTAAGATGAGCACTATAGTAAAACGAGCACTATAGTAAGATGAGCACTATAGTAAAACAAGCACTATAGTAAAGTGAGCACTATAGTAAAATGAGCACTATAGTACAACGACCACTATAGTAAAGTGAGCACTATAGTAAAACGAGCACTATAGTAAGATGAGCACTATAGTAAAGTGAGCACTATAGTAAAATGAGCACTATAGTACAACGAGCACTATAGTAAAGTGAGCACTATAGTAAAATGAGCACTATAGTAAGATGAGCACTATAGTAAAACGAGCACTATAGTAAGATGAGCACTATAGTAAAACGAGCACTATAGTAAGATGAGCACTATAGTAAAACGAGCACTATAGTAAGATGAGCACTATAGTAAAATGAGCACTATAGTAAAACGAGCACTATAGTAAGATGAGCACTATAGTAAAACGAGCACTATAGTAAAACAAGCACTATAGTAAGATGAGCACTATAGTAAAACAAGCACTATAGTAAAATTAGCACTATAGTAAAACAAGCACTATAGTACAACGAGCACTATAGTAAAGTGAGCACTATAGTAAAATGAGCACTATAGTAAGATGAGCACTATAGTAAAATGAGCACTATAGTAAAACGAGCACTATAGTAAGATTAGCACTATAGTAAAACGAGCACTATAGTAAGATGAGCACTATAGTAAAACAAGCACTATAGTAAAGTGAGCACTATAGTAAAATAAGCACTATAGTACAACGAGCACTATAGTTAAGTGAGCACTATAGTAAAATGAGCACTATAGTAAGATGAGCACTATAGTAAAATGAGCACTATAGTAAAACAAGCACTATAGTAAGATGAGCACTATAGTAAAACAAGCACTATAGTAAAGTGAGCACTATAGTAAAATGAGCACTATAGTACAACGAGCACTATAGTAAAGTGAGCACTATAGTAAAATGAGCACTATAGTAAGATGAGCACTATAGTAAAACGAGCACTATAGTAAGATGAGCACTATAGTAAAACGAGCACTATAGTAAGATGAGCACTATAGTAAAACGAGCACTATAGTAAGATGAGCACTATAGTAAAACGAGCACTATAGTAAGATGAGCACTATAGTAAAACAAGCACTATAGTAAAATTAGCACTATAGTAAAATGAGCACTGTAATACAATAAGGACTGTAGTAAAATAAGCACTATAGTAAAATAAGCACTATAGTAAGATGAGCACTTTAATAAAATGAGCACTATAGTAAGATGAGCACTATAGTGAAATGAGCACTATAGTAAAATAAGCACTATAGTAAAATGAGCACTATAGTTAAATGAGCACTATAGTAAAATGAGCACTATAGTAAGATGAGCACTATAGTAACATAAGCACTATAGTCAAATGAGCACTATAGTAAAATGAGCACTGTAGTAAAATAAGCACTATAGTAAAATAAGCACTATAGTCAAATGAGCACTATACTAAGATGAGCACTATAGTTAAATAAGCACTATAGTCAAATGAGCACTATAGTCAAATGAGCACTGTAGTAAAATAAGCACTATAGTAAAATGAGCACTTTAGTAAAATAAGCACTATAGTAAAATAGGCACTATAGTAAGATGAGCAGTATAGTGAAATAAGCACTATAGTAAAATAGGCACTATAGTAAAATGAGCACGATAGTAAGATGACCACGATAGTAAGATGAGCACGATAGTAAGATGAGCACTATAGTAAAACAAGCACTATAGTAAAGTGAGCACTATAGTAAAATGAGCACTATAGTACAACGAGCACTATAGTAAAGTGAGCACTATAGTAAAATGAGCACTATAGTAAGATGAGCACTATAGTAAAACGAGCACTATAGTAAGATGAGCACTATAGTAAAACGAGCACTATAGTAAGATGAGCACTGTAGTAAAATAAGCACTATAGTAAAATAGGCACTATAGTAAGATGAGCACTATAGTAAGATGAGCACTATAGTAAAATAGGCACTATAGTAAAATGAGCACTATAGTAAGATGAGCACTATAGTAAGATGAGCACTATAGTAAGATGAGCACTATAGTAAAATAGGCACTATAGTAAAACGAGCACTATAGTAAGATGAGCACTATAGTAAAACGAGCACTATAGTAAGATGAGCACTATAGTAAAACGAGCACTATAGTAAGATGAGCACTATAGTAAAACGAGCACTATAGTAAAGTGAGCACTATAGTAAAATGAGCACTATAGTACAACGAGCACTATAGTAAAGTGAGCACTATAGTAAAACGAGCACTATAGTAAAGTGAGCACTATAGTAAAATGAGCACTATAGTACAACGAATACTATAGTAAAGTGAGCACTATAGTAAAATGAGCACTATAGTAAGATGAGCACTATAGTAAAACGAGCACTATAGTAAGATGAGCACTATAGTAAAATGAGCACTATAGTTAAATAAGCACTATAGTCAAATGAGCACTGTAATACAATAAGGACTGTAGTAAAATAAGCACTATAGTAAGATGAGCACTATAGTAAAACAAGCACTATAGTAAAATTAGCACTATAGTAAAATGAGCACTGTAATACAATAAGGACTGTAGTAAAATAAGCACTATAGTAAAATAAGCACTATAGTAAGATGAGCACTATAGTAAGATGAGCACTATGGTAAAATGAGCACTATGGTAAAATGAGCACTATAGTAAAATGAGCACTATAGTTAAATAAGCACTATAGTAAGATGAGCACTATAGTAAGATGAGCACTATGGTAAAATGAGCACTATAGTAAGATGAGCACTATAGTAAAGTGAGCACTATAGTAAAACGAGCACTATAGTAAAGTGAGCACTATAGTAAAATGAGCACTATAGTACAACGAATACTATAGTAAAGTGAGCACTATAGTAAAATGAGCACTATAGTAAGATGAGCACTATAGTAAAACGAGCACTATAGTAAGATGAGCACTATAGTAAAACGAGCACTATAGTAAGATGAGCACTATAGTAAAGTGAGCACTATAGTAAAACGAGCACTATAGTAAAGTGAGCACTATAGTAAAATGAGCACTATAGTACAACGAATACTATAGTAAAGTGAGCACTATAGTAAAATGAGCACTATAGTAAGATGAGCACTATAGTAAAACGAGCACTATAGTAAGATGAGCACTATAGTAAAACGAGCACTATAGTAAGATGAGCACTATAGTAAAACGAGCACTATAGTAAAACAAGCACTATAGTAAGATGAGCACTATAGTAAAACAAGCACTATAGTAAAATTAGCACTATAGTAAAACAAGCACTATAGTACAACGAGCACTATAGTAAAATGAGCACTGTAGTAAAATGAGCACTGTAGTAAAATAAGCACTATAGTAAGATGAGCACTATAGTAAAACAAGCACTATAGTAAAATTAGCACTATAGTAAAATGAGCACTGTAATACAATAAGGACTGTAGTAAAATAAGCACTATAGTAAAATAAGCACTATAGTAAGATGAGCACTATAGTAAGATGAGCACTATGGTAAAATGAGCACTATGGTAAAATGAGCACTATAGTAAAATGAGCACTATAGTTAAATAAGCACTATAGTCAAATGAGCACTATAGTAAAATGAGCACTGTAGTAAAATGAGCACTGTAGTAAAATAAGCACTATAATAAAATGAGCACTATAGTAAAATAAGCACTATAGTAAAATAGGCACTATAGTAAGATGAGCAGTATAGTGAAATAAGCACTATAGTAAAATAGGCACTATCGTAAAATGAGCACGATAGTAAGATGACCACGATAGTAAGATGAGCACGATAGTAAGATGAGCACTATAGTAAAATAAGCACTATAGTAAAATAGGCACTATAGTAAGATGAGCACTATAGTAAGATGAGCACTATAGTAAGATGAGCACTATAGTAAAATAAGCACTATAGTAAAATAGGCACTATAGTAAAATAAGCACTATAGTAAAATGAGCACTATAGTAAAACAAGCACTATAGTAAGATGAGCACTATAGTAAGACGAGCACTATGGTAAAATGAGCACTATGGTAAAATGAGCACTATAGTAAGATGAGCACTATGGTAAAATGAGCACTATAGTAAGATGAGCACTATAGTAAAATAAGCACTATAGTAAAACAAGCACTATAGTAAGATGAGCACTATAGTAAAACAAGCACTATAGTAAAATTAGCACTATAGTAAAACAAGCACTATAGTACAACGAGCACTATAGTAAAGTGAGCACTATAGTAAAATGAGCACTATAGTAAGATGAGCACTATAGTAAAATGAGCACTATAGTAAAACGAGCACTATAGTAAGATGAGCACTATAGTAAAACGAGCACTATAGTAAGATGAGCACTATAGTAAAACAAGCACTATAGTAAGATGAGCACTATAGTAAAACAAGCACTATAGTAAAATTAGCACTATAGTAAAACAAGCACTATAGTACAACGAGCACTATAGTAAAGTGAGCACTATAGTAAAATGAGCACTATAGTAAGATGAGCACTATAGTAAAATGAGCACTATAGTAAAACGAGCACTATAGTAAGATGAGCACTATAGTAAAACGAGCACTATAGTAAGATGAGCACTATAGTAAAACAAGCACTATAGTAAAGTGAGCACTATAGTAAAATGAGCACTATAGTACAACGAGCACTATAGTAAAGTGAGCACTATAGTACAACGAGCACTATAGTAAAGTGAGCACTATAGTAAAATGAGCACTATAGTAAGATGAGCACTATAGTAAAATGAGCACTATAGTAAAACAAGCACTATAGTAAGATGAGCACTATAGTAAAACGAGCACTATAGTAAAGTGAGCACTATAGTAAAATGAGCACTATAGTACAACGAGCACTATAGTAAAGTGAGCACTATAGTAAAATGAGCACTATAGTAAGATGAGCACTATAGTAAAACGAGCACTATAGTAAGATGAGCACTATAGTAAAACGAGCACTATAGTAAGATGAGCACTATAGTAAAACGAGCACTATAGTAAGATGAGCACTATAGTAAAACGAGCACTATAGTAAGATGAGCACTATAGTAAAACAAGCACTATAGTAAAATTAGCACTTTAATAAAATGAGCACTATAGTAAGATGAGCACTTTAATAAAATGAGCACTATAGTAAGATGAGCACTATAGTGAAATGAGCACTATAGTAAGATGAGCACTATAGTGAAATAGGCACTATAATGAAATAAGCACTATAGTGAAATAGGCACTATAATGAAATAAGCACTATAGTAAGATGAGCACTATAGTAAGATGAGCACTATAGTAAGATGAGCATTGTAGTAAAATGAGCACTATAGTAAGATGAGGACTATAGTAAGATGAGCACTATAGTAAAATGAGCACTATAGTGAAATAGGCACTATAATGAAATAAGCACTATAGTAAAATAAGCACTATAGTAAAATGAGCACTATAGTTAAATAAGCACTATAGTAAAATGAGCACTATAGTAAGATGAGCACTATAGTAAAATAAGCACTATAGTCAAATGAGCACTATAGTAAAATGAGCACTGTAGTAAAATAAGCACTATAGTAAAATAAGCACTATAGTCAAATGAGCACTATAGTAAGATGAGCACTATAGTTAAATAAGCACTATAGTCAAATGAGCACTATAGTTAAATAAGCACTATAGTAAAATGAGCACTATAGTAAGATGAGCACTATAGTAAAATAAGCACTATAGTCAAATGAGCACTATAGTAAAATGAGCACTGTAGTAAAATAAGCACTATAGTAAAATAAGCACTATAGTCAAATGAGCACTATAGTAAGATGAGCACTATAGTTAAATAAGCACTATAGTCAAATGAGCACTATAGTCAAATGAGCACTGTAGTAAAATAAGCACTATAGTAAAATGAGCACTATAGTAAAATAAGCACTATAGTAAAATAGGCACTATAGTAAGATGAGCAGTATAGTGAAATAAGCACTATAGTAAAATAGGCACTATAGTAAAATGAGCACGATAGTAAGATGACCACGATAGTAAGATGAGCACTATAGTAAGATGAGCACTATAGTAAAATAAGCACTATAGTAAAATAGGCACTATAGTAAAATAAGCACTATAGTAAGATGAGCACTATAGTAAAATGAGCACTATAGTAAGATGAGCACTATGGTAAAATGAGCACTATAGTAAGATGAGCACTATAGTAAAATAAGCACTATAGTAAGATGAGCACTATAGTAAGATGAGCACTATAGTAAGATGAGCACTATGGTAAAATGAGCACTATAGTAAGATGAGCACTATAGTAAAATAAGCACTATAGTAAGATGAGCACTATAGTAAAATAAGCACTATAGTAAGATGAGCACTATAGTAAAATAAGCACTATAGTAAAATGAGCACTATAGTAAAATAAGCACTATAGTAAGATGAGCACTATAGTAAGATGAGCACTATGGTAAAATAAGCACTATAGTAAAATAAGCACTATAGTAAGATGAGCACTATAGTAAAATAAGCACTATAGTAAAATGAGCACTATAGTAAAATAAGCACTATAGTAAGATGAGCACTATGGTAAAATAAGCACTATAGTAAAATAAGCACTATAGTAAGATGAGCACTATAGTAAAATAAGCACTATAGTAAAATGAGCACTATAGTAAAATAAGCACTATAGTAAGATGAGCACTATGGTAAAATGAGCACTATAGTAAGATGAGCACTATAGTAAAATGAGCACTATAGTAAGATGAGCACTATCGTAAGATGAGCACTATAGTAAGATGAGCACTATGGTAAAATGAGCACTATAGTAAGATGAGCACTATAGTAAAATAAGCACTATAGTAAGATGAGCACTATAGTAAAATAAGCACTATAGTAAGATGAGCACTATGGTAAAATGAGCACTATAGTAAAATGAGCACTATAGTAAAATAAGCACTATAGTAAAATAAGCACTATAGTAAGATGAGCACTATAGTAAAATAAGCACTGTAGTAAAATGAGCACTATAGTAAAATAAGCACTATAGTAAAATAAGCACTATAGTAAAATAGGCACTATGGTAAAATTAGCACTGTAGTAAAATGAGCACTATAGTAAAATAAGCACTATAGTAAGATGAGCACTATAGTAAGATGAGCACTATAGTAAAATGAGCACTATGGTAAAATGAGCACTGTAGTAAGATGAGCACTATAGTAAAATAAGCACTATAGTAAGATGAGCACTATAGTAAAATAAGCACTGTAGTAAAATGAGCACTATAGTAAAATAAGCACTATAGTAAAATAAGCACTATAGTAAAATAGGCACTATGGTAAAATTAGCACTGTAGTAAAATGAGCACTATAGTAAAATAAGCACTATAGTAAGATGAGCACTATAGTAAGATGAGCACTATAGTAAAATGAGCACTATAGTAAAATGAGCACTGTAGTAAGATGAGCACTATAGTAAAATAAGCACTATAGTAAGATGAGCACTATGGTAAGATGAGCACTATGGTAAAATGAGCACTATGGTAAAATGAGCACTATAGTAAAATAAGCACTATAGTAAAATAGGCACTATAGTAAAATGAGCACTATAGTAAGATGAGCACTATAGTAAGATGAGCACTATAGTAAGATGAGCACTATAGTAAAATAAGCACTATAGTAAAATGAGCACTATAGTAAAATGAGCACTATAGTAAAATGAGCACTATAGTAAAATAGGCACTATAGTAAAATGAGCACTATAGTAAGATGAGCACTATAGTAAGATGAGCACTATAGTAAGATGAGCACTATAGTAAAATAAGCACTATAGTAAAATAGGCACTATAGTAAAATAAGCACTATAGTAAGATGAGCACTATAGTAAAATAAGCACTATAGTAAGATGAGCACTATAGTAAGATGAGCACTATGGTAAAATGAGCACTATAGTAAGATGAGCACTATAGTAAAATAAGCACTATAGTAAGATGAGCACTATAGTAAGATGAGCACTATGGTAAAATGAGCACTATAGTAAGATGAGCACTATAGTAAAATAAGCACTATAGTAAAATAAGCACTATAGTAAGATGAGCACTATAGTAAGATGAGCACTATAGTAAAATGAGCACTATAGTAAGATGAGCACTATAGTAAAATAAGCACTATAGTAAGATGAGCACTATAGTAAGATGAGCACTATGGTAAAATGAGCACTATAGTAAGATGAGCACTATAGTAAAATAAGCACTATAGTAAAATGAGCACTATAGTAAAATAAGCACTATAGTAAAATAAGCACTATAGTAAGATGAGCACTATAGTAA
>NC_142118.1:39205000-39292500 GCF_056152115.1 Neolamprologus brichardi | reverse complement strand
GAAGAATTCAGTCTTGTCAGAAGCAAAGGAAGGAACAATGGCAGCGAGCAGTAAGTGGTAAAAGAAAGACACGAGGCTTGAGGGGAGACGGGGAAGATGGGGAAGGTGAAATGAGGTGAGAGTGAGTTTGGGATGCTTTAGATGATCAGAGCGAGACGTCCCACTGGGGCTGTTAACCAGACGACAGTAGAGGGACCCAATTATGGAGAAATCACACACTTAGCTTCACAGCCTCGCCTTGCTGCAGGAGAAGGCTGAGGGTGGGCATGGAGTCTAACTTTGTGCTCTGCTTTGGGCCCATCTCTTGCTCATAAATGATTCATCAATCCTCTCCAATCATTTCCATTTCAATTCATCTTCAGCCCCACTTTCAGCCAAAAATACCCTAATATTATTTTACTTCGTTTTACAGAGTCACGCTGAGTTGCTGTGTAATGTTTTCAGTGATATTTGGAGGCTATTTAAATCAATCTTATCTTCGAGCAGGCGTCAGCATGGCGCCACAGACGCAGACTCAGACAGGCACAGTTTAAATGCCCTGCTATCAGGCTTCACTAAATCTGTTAGACGTTATTAATTACCTGCTTACTAATGCAATGACTAACATGAGATTAAATTAGTCCAACAGAGCATAATCTCATTACTTTCAGACACTATTACAATTATAATACCAAATATAGCTGCAAGTCATCTGTAAGGGTCTGGGCGTACGTCTCTGACTCAGCGTGCTTCAGGAAGTCTGAAGAAATAGCGTCGCCTGCAGTGTCTTCTTTACTCTAAGATTGAAACATGATCGTTTTCATATTGACCTATGCTGCGTAACGTCACGTGTAACCAAATCACAAAGACTGCTGGACGTTTTTAAATCTTCAAAAACAATCTAGAAATCGTAGAGCCAAAATTCATATTCATGGATGTGGTGGGACAGATTATTGACGACAAACTGTGAAATTCGACATATTTTGGTTTAATGTAACAGGAAACTGAAAACCTGCCTTCTGCCTGCAGACTATAGACTGCAAATAAAATGTGGGAACTCACTGGTTTCTTAGCCGTATAGTTTCTGTATTTGTTAGGTGTAGTGATGGAAATAACTTTTGTACAAGGCTGTAAACTTATAAAATAAACTCAAGTTTTAACATGCATGGTGAGAGGTGTGGACCCAAGTGGATATCGAAGCAAATGCTTGGTTTTTTATTTCTCATCCCCAGAGGTTTCCACCTACTCAGAGCCTCAGTTGTTTCATATCTCTGAGACCACACAGAGCTCAGACGGCAAACATCTCCACAGGATTGAGCACAGAACACCACCAACCAAACCGACTCACGCAGAGAGGAAAGTAGTACAAACTGTCTCACGTGTGAGCTCATCCTCACATGTTGTGTATGACATAAGTGAATTTTATAGACTGTATATAAAGGATGGAGACAACAGCCAGTTGTTTTGATAAGTTTCCATATAAACACTGGCTGCCTTGTCTCAGTCAGTAAATGCAACCTCTGAATGTTTTTACATAACAGAATAAAAAAAATGAATTTTACTCCTTTAAACTGAAACACGAACTTTTACCATCAGGCAGAAAACACTCGTTAATAAGATCACACAGATAACGCCCTCCCAGGCCTGTCTCGCCTCACCACACTCCCTGCCGGTGACTGATGCCCTCAGGGGTCGGTGCGTTGGTGGTTCTTGGTGTCCGGGGCTGGGCGCTCAGGTCATGTGCCAGCTCACTCCCGGTGGCTACTTGGCGGGGCCTGGTGCCTGTTGCTCGGTCAGGCCTCTTCCGGGCCAAAGGGGGCCCTCGGGCCTCCGGCCTCTGTGCCTGCGGCTCGGTTCACTCTGGCACAGCTGGCTGCCGCCAGAGCCAGCGGGCACGCCACTGCAGCCCCCTCTAGCTTCTGCTCCGAGGCTACTGGGTGACCCCTCGTCTGGGGATCCTCAGCTCTTCCCAGGAGGGTGGCACGGATGCCCCTCCGGTGGTCCTCCTTGGGCTCTTGCACTCTGGGGCCTCTGGATGTCTGGGGCCTGGATCTCCTCCATGCCTGCTTCATGCCCTGGGGGCGGGGCTATGGCTCTCTACATCCTCTACCAGACCATTACATGGGGAAACCATTTGAATGCAAGCGTACTGATCCACACAGGTGTGCACACGGGTGTTCACTGTTCATAGACATAAACTACACCTTTATTGGCTGCTATCTCCAAGCACATTGTGCGCTGTCTGTCCTGCGTGCTGCACAACAACATTCAATATTTAGTATTTACTGCTGTTTACACTTAGCTAGATTAACGTGATGGTGTTGTGTTTAGTATGTTGCTCTGTTTTTTGCTTGTTTTCTCTTCTTTTTCTCTCAACAGGTGATCCCGGAGATATTTTTTTTCCCCCCTTTCTCACTGTCCCTCTCCCCTTCTGTTTTTCTTTTCCTTCCTCTTTCTTTCTCCCTTTCCTATCCCTCACTCATGTCTGTCCCGTCTGTAACAACTGAAAATAAAATAAAATAAACAATAACAACAAAGGTCGATCAAATGGACCAATACGGCAATGCCATGATGATCCATTTGGCAAAATAAATCCATTGGGTATCCTTGTTGGTCTTCAGACAACAATTCTGACGGCTGAAGAACCAAATGGGACAGGAAAAAAAATAAATAAATAAAAAAAATAAAAATAAAAAATACCACAGATACACAGTTAGAGCTTTTGGCTACAGCAGTACACCCGTCAATCCCAGCAACAATATCCAGTGGGATATGGTTAGGCCACTCAAACAACTGCAGCTAATGGCGTTTCTGTGTTTGCTTCCTTCTTCAGCCCCAGAGGTTCTCCTTTAATTTCACTTCAGCATCTCATTGCAGAAAACAGCAGCTGCTTTTCATTCTTTACAGTGAGTTGATGCTGATGTGGTGGACTCTCCCTCACACACACACACAGACACACACACACACACACACAGATGTGGGTGGAGGTGACTTCTTTTATATAAAGAGGGTTTTGTGACTCTTACATTCGTATAGCGAGCAGCATGGTGTGCACTGACTGACAGCAGTCGCAGTAACGCTGACGTGCTGTGTCACAGCAGATTTCCACTGGCTCAACATGTGATGGATTAAGGACCAGAATTTAGTTTTATTCCACAAAGTAGCCCAAGTCATATTTATGAGTGGCACTCTTATGATCAGTACAGCTTTCTTTATTATTAATGCATTTTTTATTTATTTTGAGGAAACCTTGGCTGCGGGTCTTCTGCTCGGAGGATCCCACACGTCTAAAATGTTAAATATGAAATGATGTCACAGCTCAAATTGATGAAGACAGCTGATGGTTCCCATCGTCAGTGTAAGGCACTTTGTGGGAGATGAGTTACTGTTACTCCTAAATAGATAATCAGCTACACAAACACCATGACAATATTACCATTCTGCATCTTGCGACTGTTCCCACATGTATATTGCATTACACTGACAGCATGCATCTTTCAAAACATTTTCTGCTTGTTGCTGTTTCAGTGTCATTATATTAGAGCGTCTTGAAAAGCTCCAGTATAAGCAATAAGATTACATAAGACATCATCACTCTAATCTTACACAACACATGTTCAGGCTGCTGCACATGCAACCTGCATTTATAGCAGCAGCTTCATATTAAAAGGGAGAAAATGTCATGCTGAACATTTCATGAGTTAGTGAGGAAATTAGAAGAAGAGTCAGAATATATTTTGTTATCAATTTGACTCTATAATGAGATGATTAAACTAAACATGGTAAACATGTTACAGCTACTGACAGGTTCTGCCTGTGATTGTGTGCTCGCACTGACACATGTTGTATTAATGAAGGATTCTCAATTGGCCTTTTGTACTATTCTGTGGAACAGAGTTTATCTGTAATAATAATAATGCTGTAAAACTTACAGTTTAAATATTGTTTTACACATGATTCAGATTTATTACATTTTATGTTCAGTGTTTCTATCCTGTGATTAATGACCTAAAAAATAAGATTCCTCCGAATGGTGGCTGCAGTCATGTAAAGTGAGGAAGCTTAGAGTCACTACTCAGGTGTTTTGAACATTACAAAACATCCTGGTGCCTGAACAACTATCTGGTTTCTTTCGATGTGGGTGTCTTCTTTCAGGTGTTTTGAGGATGATGTGGAGGAAGGCCCAGGGCAGAACAATAACACTGCACAGTCCCAGTCACATCAGCAAATGAAATAGAGGAACACATCTCTGGTGTTGCAAAGTGTTGAAAAGCTATTTTTTCCCAAAATACTTGTGTACATGTGGACACATATTTTCTCCAGATTGGAAATTAAAGTTGGCTTTTGATATGAAAACACTTAAGTTTGATGAGGTGGGTGTGCAACAAATTGCTAGAAATGTGTCTTTGCAATGAAAATATTTCTAATGCAGGCTGAGTGAAAACCACAGTATTCAGAATAGTCCAGTTTATGCACCACGTGAAAGCACAACGTCTCACTGTTCAAGGAGTGTAAACCATTACGAGACCAGTACCACCCCAGCAGCTACAGTGCCTTACTTTGTAATAAGATTGTTTGCACATCTCCATATCTTACTTTTTCTCTTTTCATATAGTCTCATCTTCAGGAATAAAAGTGCTAAATAAACTAACAGACATATCTAAAAAGAAAACACCATGGAAACTAAAGATATTAAGTTTAAGGGTGGCTGTGGCTACAATGTAGCTGCCATCACCAGTGTGTGAATGTGTGGATGGGTGGATGTGTAAAGTGCTTTGGGGTCCTCAGGGACTAGTACAGCGCTTTACAAATACAGACCATTTACCATTAAATATTTCACAGACTAAGGCTTCAAAGAAAATAGTTTAATTTCTTGGTCCTGGTTTAAAATGAGCCATGAACTTCTCCAACAGGGTTTAATTAAATGTATGATCAGGTCATAGCACAGGCCAAAATGACTACTTTACTTTGAAAAAGTTTGTTATAGTTACGTCTTCAAAAAAAGTAACCAAGTTACTGAGTTACAATATTATAAAAGTAACTAATCACTAGGTAAAGTAACTATTGCGTTACTTTTAAAAAAAATGTTTAACCCTCTGGGGTCCAGTGTATAATTGGCCATTTTTGACTACTTTTGATTTGACCTCTACATTTCACCTATAAAAATTATTTACCTCGTTTTGTTTGGTATCATTCTTTATTATTTTTTATTATTTTTTCATTTGGACATACTGTATTAACACAACTGATCTTAAAATCAGACAAAAAATAAATAAAATGAAGTTGAAAAAAGTTATATTTTTTACTGTAACAACCACAAATGCGTTTAACGAATCATTTTCCTGACGTGAAATGCGAATATAAATTGTAAATTTAAAAACCTTTGTTTTGCAAATAACAAAGTTATTTGCATCTATTTACCTAAAAATGCAGCCAAGGCATTTTTTTTATAACCATTTCAAACTATTCACAGATCAATCAGCTGTTCTGCATCAAATAAGATGCCACACAAATTATTTGTGCCGCTGCAAAAAATAATTTCTGTCCACATAAAGGAGAAAATCACAGCCTGCAGGCCTGAGAGGGGAATCACCCCTCCAGCGTTTACACTGCAATCTGTGACAGTCGCCTCATTGTTCTGACACACACAACACAACTATTCACCACACTACACACTACACAGTAACTACACACTACACACTACCTACACAAGTAAACACACTAACTACACAAGTAAACACACTAACTACACAAGTAAACACACTAACTACACAAGTAAACACACTAACTACACAAGTAAACACAGTAACTACACAAGTAAACACAGTAACTACACAAGTAAACACAGTAACTACACAAGTAAACACACTAACTACACAAGTAAACACACTAACTACACAAGTAAACACACTAACTACACAAGTAGACACAGTAACTACACAAGTAAACACAGTAACTACACAAGTAAACACAGTAACTACACAAGTAAACACAGTAACTACACACTCCAAACATGCTTAATGTCACAAATCTCTCACATCTCATAACCCTCTCTCTCTTTCTTCCTCTCTCTCTCGCCGCCGTCACTCCTGAAACGCCCCCCTCTTCCTAAACAACCAAACGCCACATTGTCATATCATTTTTTGATTGGTCGACGTGGTACATTTTGCCACCAATGGGGAATGGGTGTTTTTTCATTTCTTTTCTTTCTCACGAGCAGAGAGTGCTTGCTAGCGCTGTTCTTAGACAGTAAACGTGACGATAATATTCAGTGAAAAAGATCGTCTCAGCTAGCTTAACTCAATCTTTTTGTTTGTGATTTTATCCTGAAAACTAGATGAATAATTTGTCTTTAATAGAGCAAAGGATCTCTGCCCTCAAGCAGAATGGTCAAACGGTAAATAGCAGCTGGACTGTGTGTTAACTTTTGGCCGTGCTAATCACTCTGCATCTACAGAAGAGCTCAATGTTATCGTGCCATGGCAGGACCAGCCTAATCCCAGGCTTTGGAGCGCATTAAGGGCCAAATCAAAGGCTCTAATGAGTCCACTTCACTCCACAGTCCAAATGAGCAAGCACTAAAAAAGTGTCCTTATCTCAACCCGCGCTCTGAGGACATCCAGCTGACATGAACATCACTTTATTCCATGAAAGAGAAGCTTGCAGGCTCCATCAACCTTCAGGAGAATCAACTAGACCATGGAGGGTGTTTTGGAAACACGAGGGCTTTACTGGAGGGGCGGTTTACACCCTAATAGACTCTAGCACGTTCACAAAGCTGCACCTGTCTATAGCCATTCATGCACCATCCAACCACCACAATCACTGTTCAAGCATCACTCCCTCAGGTGAGTCAGCAGTATGTGATGTCCTCTGTGTTAAAGCCAGTCTCAGATGTGTTCTTACGGTGTAGTTACCACTTACAATGGACACACAGCACCAAATTCAGTGACAAATTGTAACAGACACTATTTATTCCAACAAAACAACTGTCATATCGCACAAATATTCATTTTCACATAACTATTAACAGTTTGGGTCATTGGGTAAATTTCATTTAATGTTATAATTTAATGTTATAATAATGCAGATGCCTCAGTGAAAGCTCCTCAAGAAAAGAAGTGAAAATAAGTTGTTGTTCAAAGTCCTTCAACTTAACATGTTATTATTATAGCCTATTATAGTTATTATAACAGCGCTCTGATCTGTTGAGCATTTCTTTACCTACTAATGACTTCATACATTTTAATTAGGTAAAAACATTTCCATCATCCCACAGACGTATGATACAGCTCAGCAGATATTTATTTAGACTCTCTCTCTTTTCCTAATTTCAAGAATTTCTTCCTACAAGCCATTAACTTATCTTTTAGACCCTGTCCTGACAGATGGCTCAAAGAAGTCTTACTGTTAATTAAAACTACAATTTTAAATATGATCAATTTATCTCTATAAACATTATATGGACCACAAACGTAGAAGTGCTTGAGTTTAATTCAGCCACAGCTTAAAAAGCCCTTACTTTATACAGCTGTTTATTATGATTTCCAACATACCTCTTATTTTATAAAATCCTTGAACAGAGACACGACCAGTTGGAGAGTTTCAGAATTAACCATAAACATTTGACCAAACAGTGATGAAGAGCATTAGTGAAGGTGATGATGATCTTCACACAGCCTGTGCAGCAGCTCTGTGCAGCAGCTCTGTGCAGCAGCTCTGTGACAGCAGCTCTGTGACAGCAGCTCTGTGCAGCAGCTCTGTGACAGCAGCTCTGTGACAGCAGCTCTGTGCAGCAGCTCTGTGACAGCAGCTCTGTGCAGCAGCTCTGTGACAGCAGCTCTGTGCAGCAGCTCTGTGACAGCAGCTCTGTGCAGCAGCTCTGTGACAGCAGCTCTGTGACAGCAGCTCTGTGCAGCAGCTCTGTGCAGCAGCTCTGTGACAGCAGCTCTGTGCAGCAGCTCTGTGCAGCAGCTCTGTGCAGCGTTCGACACGTTTGACCACAATGTTTTACTACAGAGATCACATCGCTGATACTAAACAAATTGTGCTGCAATGGTTTGAATAACATCGGTTTAAGTGAGGAGTGTTGTTCCAACGTTAGCCACAGAGATCCACGGGGCTCTGTGCAGTGTCATTTATATTAAACATGTTTCTCTGAGGTCATTTTATTAGAAAACACTGCATACATGTTATTTGTTATGGAGATGACTCCCAGCTTTATTTACTCATGAATGACACACACCAATTAGTTAAACTACAGACATGTCTTAAAGGGATAAAGGCTTAATTGTTCTGTATTATACTTTGGACTCCAGCAAAGGACCATGGAGTCATTTCTGATCAGGATATCCGTCAATCCACAAATTAAACAAATATGTGGGACTTTTCATCTGTGCAATAAATATTCTATTTTTGAGTTAAAAACAACAACAACTAGTTAATATTGTTACTCTAGTCTGGACTATTGGAAATCATTATTATCAGGATTCAGTTTTCTAAAAAGCGTCGAGCTGATCTAAAGCGTTACTTATACTCATACTGCTGTCCTCTCATTGGCTCCCTGTTATCTGTAATCAAGCTGCTTGGTGCATCTTAAGAAATGCTGGGTTAAAAATGACCCAATTTGTAACCCAGCACAAGGGTTATATTACCGTTAATGTTTGGGTTCAGAGTTCTACTTACTATAAAATTCAGCTTATAAAAACTAGATTCAATCTTTTTATTGCCATATGATACACAGACAGCAAAATTCATACAGAATATATCAATGAAAGTGAAATGCAAGTAACAAAAAAGTATATAACTCATTATATTATATCCATTACTTCAAATCCGTCTTTGGTTACAGCACATGTGCATATTAATACTAAAACCTTTGAAAAATGATGAATTGATGAATATCTCAGTACTTAACATACATCAACACTCTGGAAAAGTGCCAGAGGGAATCTCCCTCTCAGATCATTTCATTCACCTTTCATTCATTTGATCATATCTGAGTCATGTCCTGGGATTCATCTATTCCTGGGATAGATGACAGTGTGAAGGAATTCCCGAACCTCCCGCATGACTTTGGGTTGCATCAAAAACAAGCAGCCATCAACAGACCTCAGCTAGCTGCAAAAAGCAGAAACACATCTGTCAAGCAAAAACCGTTGCATTTAATAAAATTGGATAAACAAAAACTTTACTTTTCAGTAGATTTGTTGTAAAATAAATAAATACAAAGAGCGAAATAAAAGAAATCAAACATTTTTGACTGATCCTCTGTTTTTATCACCCATTTTAGGAGCTGCCACTGGAGTCATACTCGGGCCAGCACAGCGCGCGCACACACACACACACACACACACACACACACACACACACACACAACAACCAACAACAACAACAAAAAAAACAACTTATAATTGGTTTAGTTTCTGTACAGGGAACACTCACTCCTCTCCGTGGCGCTCCATCCTTCACGCACGGATATGTGCAGGTTTCTTCAAGACTGGCACCAAAGATCTCCCCCTCAGGTGAACCTCACGGATGTTCAAAGTTAAATAATTAAAGTTAAAACCTTTTTTATGTTAAATTTGAAATAATGAAATATGCTTGTGATGGCTGCAGTTACAGCCACACAGTGGTAATATCTACTAGAGATGCACGATACCACTTTTTAATGTCCGATACTGATATCATAAATTTGGATATCTGCTGACACCGATATGAATCCGATATAGTGTATTTTGTAATCAATAAAACTGTTTTTTATAAATATCTTGCTGCATTTTGTATAAGTTCATACTCAAGTTTTAAAAAACAAGAGACTGAAGTTATTCTGTTATACCTGTATGCAAAAAATACACTGCACCCAAAACATTTTATAGTTCAGCAAAACTGATCAATCTAATAAACTTAAACCTGCTCCATCCTCCCTGTTCTGGTATTTTAAAGAGTACTTACCTACCTAACTAATAGGGTTGCCAACTCCCAGCAAAAATATTAGGGAACCACCCCCGCCTTAATCGATGTAATCAACTTTAATTGAATGCAAGTGTAAAACGAATGCTCAGAAATAAATTATTTTTCTACAATAATTAAATAGATTCAACATCTTTCTTCAACAGAACTGCAGACTGCACAGATGGTACCTTCTCAAAGGAAAAAGTAGTATAGCTTACTAGAGTATATTAGACTTATTAGTTACTATATACAGTAATGGACTTCTATACATTTAATCAGATAACCAGTTTTGATGCAAGATTCAGATAATTATTTATTGAAAGTTTTTAAATGACATAACAAAGAAAAATATTTGTGCCCCCCTCTCCCTGTTAATGCCCCATCTGGCCCCCGACAAAACTTTGCTAGACCCGCCCCTGCACAGTTAATTCAATTCAATTCAATTTTATTGATATAGCGCCAAATCACAACAAAAGTCGCCTCAAGGCGCTTCATGGATACAGAGAAAAACCCAACAATCACATGACCCCCTATGAAAACTGTTATTCATCCCCTTGACAGAGGATAATCTTTCACTGTGCTGATGATGAAGAATATTGTTGGACACGCTGGTATGAAATCTGCCGCCGGTGTTTAAGTTGGTTAAGATTCAGTGAGGCCACAGTGCCATAGTACATGATCTCCATCAGTCAGGAAACCCTCATGGTCTATGGATATTGGTGCTTCCAATTCCAAAAGAAAATTCCCCATCAGGATATCAATGTTTTGAAAGTGACTTCTTTGACGGTCTTGAAGACATTTCACCTCTCGGCTCGTCTCGGCTCGGCTGAAGAATCTTATCAGATGAGAGGTGAAACATCCTCAAGAAAGTCAAAGCAGTCCAGTCGCTTTTCTTTTCAAGCTCCTTAGACGGCGAAGGATTTATGACTTTTTCATTATTTTGTCACGTTTCTATATAACCACAGAACTCTGAAAGCTCTTTCAGTTCATTAAGAATACCAGCGTCCCTGTCTGTCCGTTGACTGTGTCACTGGGCTGTCACCAAACTCAGGACGAGGTAACTATACTTTAAAATCCCTTTTAAACGATCCTGACCAAAGGTCCAGTTTTGTATTTTCCAGTCATCCAGACTTAAGCAGCATCAGCATGTTAAGAAAGTTAGACATCGGGCAGTTGAGCTGCAAGTGCTTCATCTTCAGCTCTGCCACTCAGCCTGCCCTTTTGACTCTGAAGTCCAAACTCTGTCTGTCCATGAGTGAGAATGCAAATCTGACCCCTCATCCCTTCAGCCTGGCAATGCTGATCAAAGCTTCTCAATGCTGCATACAAATACACTGGCAGTCTGGCAACATGCGCCTGCACAAGCACTGAAAATCAGCAAAATGTCAAAGCTCAGACTGCCATGAAGGTACGTCTCAGTTTGTGGAAGTATATTCAGATTATTGGGGGTGAGGGAGGGGGCTAAAGCTGATGAGGAGAGGAGCCTTGAATAAAACATTACATTTACTGGGATAGTTTTCCTTGCATGAAGAAGATTACTTGCTCTGTTTCTGCAGGGAGCCGTGTGAGCTGATCAGAGCGAGGACTGAAACACGCTCCAGTTTCGAGAGTTTTTAAAGATTTAAAAATCAACCTCTGCTTTTAAAATACTTATTAAACATTGATAACGGGGTCCATAGAAAATCAATGGCTGAGTGATATTGACCTAATTCTCTCTAACACAGGCCCTCTCTGGGAAACGCCTTGTGTTCTCCAGCTCTCAAACACCAGTCAGAGTCTGGGCTCTGGCATCACAATTGCATGTTTTCAAAGGCAGATAAAAGATTGGAGTCTGTGAAACAGAAGAGATGTTTTTGAAGATCCAGCTGAGTGAATCTGCTGCAGAGTCTTGGCCTCCTTTCAGTTCTCAGGTAAAGAATCAGTTCATTTATCATTTATAATACTATATACTGATGACCCATAAAGATAGGCTTGTAGTGGTGTTTGTGCCTTTTAGAGTGTCTGTGTAGTACAGTGCACCCAAGCAAAATGGGTTTCAGTTTTTGTGAGTTAAATTCTAATATTTTCTCAGTATGTTAAACAGCTGCTAATAAGCATCTGTCTGCATCTGTATGAAGCACCCATAGACTGAAGAAGTCACCTGGACGAGTGGAGAAACGATCCTCCCACTGAAAGCGCTGCGTTCAGATGAACAGATGAACTAACTAATGATTAAATATACAGACTGTTGTTGTGAATGTCCACTATATTAACAAAACTAAGATTACATTTCTTTAAATAAAAATAGAGCATATGAAATCTTTGACCCCATCACCCTCTGGAGCACAAACTTGGAGTAATCAGGACCCTACACCACCGGCAGAACATGTTCCCTCTAAGCCTGAAGGGAAAAAGAAGGAACACACACATGTAAAGGAAGCACTCAAAACGTGCGGCTATCCTAAATGGGCGTTTTTAAAGTCAGCAAAGAGGCACAGAAAAGAAGATCAGACACCAGCGAGGGAGGATAAGAAGGACAGACGCAACAACATTGTCATCCCCTATGTAGCCGGTGTATCAGAGACATAGCATACATTTTCACTGCTATGCAGATGACACCCAGCTCTATCTGTCCATGAAGCCAGATAACACACACCAATTAGTTAAACTGCAGGAATGTCTTAAAGACATAAAGACTTGGATGGCCACTAACTTTCTGCTTCTTAACTCAGATAAAACTGAGGTTATTGTACTCGGCGCTGAAAAGCTTAGAAATATGGTATCTAACCAGATTCTTACTCTGGATGGCATTACCTTGGCCTCCAGTAACACTGTGAGGAACCTTGGAGTCATTTTTGACCAGGATATGTCCTTTAACGCACATATTAAACAAATATGTAAGACTGCGTTCTTCCATTTGTGCAACATCTCTAAAATTAGAAATATCCTGTCTCAGAGTGACGCTGAAAAACTAGTTCATGCATTTATTACTTCCAGGCTGGACGACTGTAATTCATTATTATCAGGATGTCCAAAAAACTCACTGAAAAGCCTTCAGTTAATCCAAAATGCTGCAGCAAGAGTACTGACAGGGACTAGAAAGAGAGAGCATATTTCTCCTGTTTTGGCTTCCCTTCATTGGCTTCCTGTTAAATCCAGAATTGAATTCAAAATCCTGCTCCTCACATACAAGGTCTTAAATAATCAGGCCCCATCTTATCTTAATGACCTTGTAGTACCATATCACCCTATTAGAGCACTTCGCTCTCGCTCTGCAGGCCTACTTGTTGTTCCTAGAGTATTTAAAAGTAGAATGGGAGGCAGAGCCTTCAGTTTTCAGGCCCCTCTTCTGTGGAACCAGCTTCCAGTTTGGATTCAGGAGACAGACACTATCTCTACTTTTAAGATTAGGCTTAAAACTTTCCTTTTTGCTAAAGCATATAGTTAGGGCTGGACCAGGTGACCCTGAATCCTCCCTTAGTTATGCTGCAATAGACGTAGGCTGCCGGGGGATTCCCATGATGCATTGAGTTTTTCCTTTCCAGTCACCTTTCTCACTCACTATGTGTTAACAGACCTCTCTGTATTGAATCATATCTGTTATTAACCTCTGTCTCTCTTCCACAGCATGTCTTTATCCTGTCTTCCTTCTCTCACCCCAACCAATCACAGCAGATGGCCCCGCCCCTCCCTGAGCCTGGTTCTGCCGGAGGTTTCTTCCTGTTAAAAGGGAGTTTTTCCTTCCCACTGTCGCCAAAGTGCTTGCTCATAGGGGGTCATATGATTGTTGGGCTTTTCTCTGTATCTATGAAGCGCCTTGAGGCGACATTTGTTGTGATTTGGCGCTATATAAATAAAACTGAATTGAATTGAATTGAATTGAATTGAATTGAATTGAATCAGAGAAACTCAGGAGAGTCAAAGACAAAACTCCAAAACACAGACTTAACAATGTGGTGTTTGCTGTACAGCAGCGAGGAATGCCCAGACCTCTACATTGGAGAGACCAAACAGCCACTTCACAAGCGCATGGCACAACACAGAAGAGCCACCTCCACAGGACAAGACTCAGCTGTCCATCTGCATCTAAAGGTCAAAGGTCACTCTTACGAGGATGCCAATGTTCACATTTTGGACAGAGAGGACAGATGGTTTGAAAGAGGAGTGAAAGAAGCATCTATGTCCACTGTGAGCGACCATCTTTGAACAGAGGCGGGGCTTACAACACCAACTGTCTGCCATCTATAATCCAGTTTTGAGTACAAGTACTCAAGTACAACAAAATAATTATTAGAATATGATGTGTTAAATTTGCTTAGATAAGAGGGTCCAGCAGTAGATGAGAGGAATAAGGAAGGATTGGTCTGTGTTTCAGGTCAGCTGTAGCCTGAGAGTGAGTGTAATTGTTTACAGGGAGAGGAATTTATGGACACTGGGGTCTGCTGCCATAAAAGGAGACAGGAAGCTACAGTTGGGAATTGCTGATGCTTGTACCTTCAATAAAAACTCATAATTGTTATAACTTAGAAGCAGGTTTGCAGGAGACTCTGCTTATCTGTAAATGTAAGACAACAAGAGGCCACTGGCCCAGTGGATGCAGAGGGGGGGTCTCAGTAATATGTTAACTCTGTTTTCTATGTTGTGTAGAGGAATTTGGTGCAGCTTGGGTGAGGAGATCACTTTTATGACCAGCAGGAAGTCACGTACACAGAGACACACACAGTGCTTTGAATGACGCACCCACACCTACATGCACACTCACTCACGTGCACTCACACATACACACAGGTACGCGCACACACAGGGACTCACGTGCTCGTGCACACACACAAACACAGAGTTTGCAGGACACCGTGGGGGTTTTATGATGGGTCGCTTCTACAAAACTGTGTTTCACAGACAAAGGAGTGAAGATCTGCAGAGGGACACCGGCCTTGCACGTCTCCCCTTCTAGAAGATGCTTAAATGAAGATAAATAAAGATGAATAAAGGTTTTTGTGGAAATGACTACTGAGTCCGGTGCCGTCTCTGGATGCCCGAGGAATAAAAAAGAACCAAGGTGAAACTGATTTCACAACAGAGGTGAAACGTCTTCAAGCAAATTGAAGAAGTCCAGACGCTTTTCTGTCTAAGCTCCTTAAACTACGATGACCTGGATGACTGAGACTCATTTAACAAAATTCAGATTTGTAATCTAAAACTTAACCAAAACTATTAATTATAAACAGACTTTTTACAAATAAAGAAAAATGATGCTTCCTTTCTCTGAAAAAAAGATGCATATGGGGAACAAAACCTTAGCACATCTACAAGAGGAACAAATAAAAATATGGGATTTTCGTTACACATGAGACTTCCTGTACTGTTCCAGCTGACCTTCTTTACCTCCCCATGAAGTGACCATTTTATGGCACAATTACTTTTCTTGTGATCACTGAAATTCCTTTTTTCCTTGTTTTTAATGAAACGTCTTTCTATGCAGACACGCAGACGATGATTCATTAAAGGTTTCTTCCTCATTTTCTGACTGTTTTTGCACGGGTAAGTCTCACTGGCAGTAGAGGTGATACCTACAGGAAGCCCGACTCATCCAGGATGGCTCGTCAGTATGTGCCATTGCCAGGTTTGCTGTGTCTCCCAGCATGGTCTCAATCTCAAGATTAAGGACATTTCAGAAGACAGGCAGTTACTCTAGTAGAGCTGGACAGGGATACAGAAAGTCCTTAATCCATCAGCAGGACAGGTAGGGCTGTGCGATGTGACCAAAATCTCATCTCCCGATATAAAACATCTATCGTTCGATAACGATATAAATCACTAAAATGTAACATTTTCTGTAAATTCTGTGAATCTCGGGCAGCTCGACTTGCGTGACGTGTTTCCTGCTGTGCGTCATGTAGCTGGAGTCGAGTGTTTTAACAGATGCATGAAACATTTTTAGACATAAGTTGTAACGGCGCCGTTTTCTTTGTGAGTGTTTATTACACGGCGTGCTGCGGGGAAAAGCCTGCTCTAACATTTGAGTCTAATGTTTATTTTTAGCACCTGGCGTCTTTTTTACTTCTCATCCTAAATAATCTGCTCTTTCACGTGATTGAGTTTATTTTGAAAAGTCTCAACAGGATCTTGAGCTTTATTGTGAAAGGTTTATGTGGAACATAAACAAGCGGACATGCGATGGTGTTACCATCGTTGTTGCTAACGACAACGCACAAAAACAGGCGCTTGTCCGTCCGTAGTGTGGTTATATTAAATATAAGAGAAAGAGAGAACTTAATAAACTAATATAGCCACTACAGTGACCATCAAAACATGAAAAAATATTACCGTAAACAGTTTATTTTGCGACACCACGAAACAAACGATGGCGTAAAATGAAACGACAGACGTTTTTATATCGTTACATCGAAGCCCTAAGGACAGATATTTGCTCCTTTGTCTGAGGAGGAAGAGGATGGGCACTGCCAGAACACAAGGAAAACCCAGCGGGACCGATGCTGCAACAAAAACAGTGGAAAGAAATATTTATGCGCATGTGGGTAATCAGAGAGGAGGAAACAGTTCCACGTAATCACACAGGTAAAGACAATCAGTGAAAGTAAACCAGGAGGGGAAGTACAACTTTAGTTTTAAGAAGAAACCAGAGACAGAAGACCACAAAAATAAAACAGGAAGTGAGCGACTGAGGGGACTTTTCAAAATTACAAATCAGAACTAAGATATTGGCAGATCTGAAGGCCCCTAATAGTCAGGAATTTCAAAACTTACACTATAAACAAAATTAAGAAGTAAGAAGAGAAAATAAATACCGTAGAGGAACCCAGCACCACCACTGACCTGCTGCTCCGCAGATTTTCAGTTACGTTTATCACTTTGCTGTGTGATGTTGGTATTTTTGTATTTTTTAATTTGATGCTCTTAGTTGAAGTCTACGTTGTTTATTTGTGCTTCAAATATTGCTCATTTTTAACTTTTTATCCTTTTTAACTTTAATGATCTTTAGTCCAAAGTGACCGGTGAGTGCACACTGGCCTTTTCACATCAGGCGCTGACCGCTAACTACAGCATGTGGCTGAACCTAGCGCAGCTGTACGCTTCGTTTCTATTGGTCACGCAAAGGTACGTCACAGCGCACTTGACTCACATGAACGAGTACTCCTCGCTGGCGCACTTGCGCTACTCGTTGTTCAGCGTAGCGGGAAACTGTTATTGTGCGGCACCAGCAACAGAATTAAACTGGTTTCAAAGCGCATGGCTGCACGTGCAGCATCCTGGTGAAAGTGCCGTTACATAGCAAAGCAGATCCCATCCGTGCTGTCAACATAGTCTTATCTAACTTCTTTTCTGGGTAATAAAGTTAGATTAAGTGCTAATTCTGCATAAGTAATTTTAGTACATTTTTCTACAACATTCTCATCGCTGAAGTTGAATTTTATCTTCTGCAGAACATTTTCTGTCCAAGTGATTTCTGTGAGCCTTTCATCTGCTGCAGTTACAAACTCAGCACCGGGCGTCTGCTCAGGCCCTGGCTCCTGCCCTGCATAGCCTCGGCCCAGCCTCCTGGAACAGCTTTGCATGACAGCCGCTCCTGACTGATTGTGCTGCTTGTTACTGTGTCTTTGATCATTAAGCAGAGCAATGTCACCGCCTTTAGTGTCATCAATTATAATTTGGGTTGTGTCACTTTGATCTTAACAAATATTATCCCAGTTTTTTAAGCTGTTGTTGGGCCACGTGCTGCAGACTTCCAGCTTCTTCTATGAGATGCAAGCCTTGTGATGAATAATTTACCTGAGTGGATTTTCCTCCCGCATGCTCGCTCTACTAAACCTCAGACTACACAGCCAAGACGTTTAGACTGAATGAGGGAGAGAGCGGGTCACATATAAATAGCTCATCATGTCCCTTGGTGGTGGCACCTACATCGGCCCAGTCCATATGGCACCGTAAGTCAGCTCCAATATTCAATGAGTCAACAGCACTCAGTGAATATTAGAAATGGTCAGAGGGTGTGTTCAGAAAATTCAGTGTTTTCTCATCGTGTGTTAATTTTGTCTGGCTGAGGTTCAAAGCTCATATAGCAGATTGAGCTCTTCACCACAGACATGTAGGCACACGGTGTTTAACTGGTATTCTTCTCAAGTGTAATCACACACTGAGCATTACTACAGGCAGGCCACAAAATCACACACAGGCTCAACTGAAATCCAGCTCCTGCACATTCCCTCGCTTTGCATTTTCAGCCTTTGATTGCACAGAGAAGAGGCAGGAACGCAGGGAGAAAGACGAGGAAGAGGGGACGTGCAGACATGCAGCCTTCAGTGTAGGATCCACAGAAAGGTGGGCTATAGCGCCATCAGCTCCTTTTGCATTTTTTTGAGAGAAGACTTCGAAACATTTCCAAACCATAGACTGTAAATAAAAGATGGGCACATGCAGCTTCTGTATCTGTAAAATGAGAATAATGCAGAAATGTCTTAAATGCATTCTTTCCTATTTGAGCAAAGAAGCTCAGTTCTGTGTGAGCCTCTCATGTGTGAGGTGCAGTGTGTAACATCTCAGTGTTGTCAGTAGATTTGACACGAGTCATTTGACCCGGCGTTTCGAGTTTTCTTACCCCACTTTCAGGTGTTAGTGGGTTATAAAGCCCATAATCAATGTGTCCTCCAGATAACAGACACATACAGGCCCAATCACAGGCACTAATGGCCAGTTTTGCTTAATAAGGCCTGGTGTCATCAGTCTGATAGGTTATGGCTTCTATTTGACCCAAATGTGACCTCCTGCCCATCTGAGCTGGACCTGTGGCTTGCATGAGGTAGCCAGACTCCCCCAGTCTAACTCAAGGTCCAGTATGGCCCACTGGAGTATTTAGTATCTGTGTGTGTATATAGGAACCTCCACACACACCAACAAAGTTAGACTAGTGTGCCTATTTCAGACTAGCTTTTTCATTTTAAGAAATCACAACAGTAGCCCGGCTTTAATGGAAATGTAAAATCCATAAGATTATAAATATGGCCTGCAGGTTTAAAGTTACAGCAGATTGTCTTGTAAAATAAGATTGCCTTCTTTCTCTGCACTCTAACAACACAATTTCAACTTTATTTTGTTTTATTTTAATACCATCAGGTGCACCCCCACCACCCACCTCAGCTTCAGTCTGTAAAATGTCCTGTAACAGCAGAGCTGGTGTAAGCTGGCTGAGTCTGTTGGCTACAGGTTTCCCCTCAGGTCAGAGGATAATCAGAAAAGGTGCAATCAGCAATGTTTATTTCACACACCAGGAGAGCACTAACACTAAGCCGTGCACTCTTATCACTGCCCGGTCAATTTAAAGAATTACAATCAGGACAAAGAGACATGCCGCACTCCTTCGCTCTGCTGTTTTCCTCCTGGGCTCTGAGCTCCAGGACCGAGATAAAGGAAGAGAGTAATTAGCAAACACAAACCACCTGTGCATATCTGCCTCCATGGCCCATTACCTGAACCACTCCCCCCTCCCCAGCTGAGCTCTAACCAGGCCCTGATTACATCAGATTTCACAGGTTACATGTGCAGTGAGTGCAGCGTCTGCTCATTGTGCTTAACAACCAACCTTCCCTTAAGTCGGACCTTCCCAAAGTGTGGGGCTTTGACGCTGCGTGACAAACTCTGTATTCCTCGTCCACACTAAACACAAAAAAGGAGTTTTAAAAATCTCAGTTTTTGGTGATTCGAAACGCCGTTTACGTGGACGAAACAGCTGCGTGTTCAAAAATACCCGTGTAGGTGCAGACGCAGCGTAAAAGAGTTCGTAGTTTATTTTATTACTGCCTGTAATTTATTGCAGATTACTTGTATTTGCTTAATTGTTTACAAATGTTTGAGGTGTGAAATAAACCGCAATGGAGCAAAACATGGGCGTGTGTGGTTGGAGGATGTGTTTGTGCGTGTGTGTGTGTGTGTGTGCACGCAGGGGGGCGTGAACATTTTTCTTGTAAAACAAAGGCTGCCACATTTTGTTCCCCCTGTCTAAATCACGGACAAACAGGATCCCACAGCTGTTTATGTTTTTAAACCTATTTTGCACAGAGAGACATTTTTTGAAAAATGTATTGACAGCAATGTTGAACATTATTACACAGGAAAAAACAACTACATGTAAAATAATCACACCGTGACGCCTCTGCCTTTGTAAATGGAGGCACAGTAACTGTGTCTTTATATGTAAGCCTGTAAAAACCGAAGATAGTCAGATTAACAGTATTTTGTCTCTATCTGTCACTCTGCAATTCATCTCAGGTAAACAATAACGTGGCATTTTTTCTTGTAAAACAAAGGGGGCCCAGCAAAAAAAGTTTGGGAAGCAGTGCCTTAAGTGTGGATCCAGTTGCAGTTCAGGACTCCTGTCAGCTAGTAAACAGACCAGAATTAAAAGTCAGAAATATGTATTTTCATTGTACATAAAACAAGTTACGTGTGACTTGAAGCATTTTGCCAGTGAACACTTTCCAATAAAGCATTAAAGCCGTTCAGCAGATGACATCCAAGCTGTTGTGTTGTTGGTTGTGTTTGTGCAGCACAAATGTAATCATCATTGCTTTTTGCACAAAAAGTAATCTGAGAGCAAAAGGGAGCACATTTTCTATGCATGGTCATTTATATTTATGTATTCATGTTCTTTGAATATGAAAGTATGCTTTTGTCATCCGCGGGTGCAAGGTGCTGTGATGAAGATGTGGCAGCCCTTCAGGGACAAATCTGCACCTTTTCAAAGGGGACATTATCTCGCAGCAAAGCACCGACGCTTCTTTATTCGTGCTGGGGACAAAATTGTTCTTTCAGATGTACAAAGTAAGATATATTTTTTAAAATAAACCCTGCAGAGTGCACAGGCATAGTGACAGGGATCATTTGTAAGAGTCTGTCTGAATATACTGCATATACTGGTTTATTAGCAGCATGGCATGGTGCAGTTACATGTGTTTGTAATTAACAGTTTGTGATCATTTAAGGATGTTTTTCCTCCTCTCGTGAATATTTCAGTTGTTTGCTGTGTTTCGTTACAGAGTAACATCTCACAGAGTCGTGCTCATCAAATCCAAACCACAATCACAGACGCGCTCTCGTGGCAAATACACAATCGTTATTGCATAAAAGAAAACCCTGCACAACTTTGATTTGCAGAATGTCCAACTTTGTGTCAATCAAAGATTTTAAAATCAGCTGTATCCAGATTTATATCAGTTATATTAAATATTATCTTTATATTAAATATTATGTAGGTCTGGTCCATGACAGCACAGACAAGGTGTCACTGGCTGTTGACAGAATTGGGATGTTTGTTCTGGTCTCTAATCGCTGGAATGAACTGAGAATAAAGACGTTTTTAAAAATGGATTTACCAAAACATCCAAATATGCAGTCACATTTTAGCTTTCATTATGAACTGTGTGAATCATCTTCTTATTTCAATTTCACCTTTTAGGAGTCACCACATCAGATCGTCTCCTCACCCCATCCTGTCACATCTGCCCTCTGATCTGTCTGCACTGCTGCTCTGCACAGGCCTGAACCTGCTATCAGACTGAATGTGTGTAAATGAGTAAATATTTAATTAGATCATTTCAATACTTAAAATGGTTAGGGAGGAAAATACAGTATAAAAAAATAACGTGAGGAAAATAATCGGCGGGGGACGTTTCATAATAGTTATGACTTTTCACCCCGTTCACCTGGAGTCTCGCCTTCGACCCTCAGGTTTTGTCAGGAGATGCATAATAATAAACCTTTTTAACAAGTTCAGTACGTGGATCCCGACAGGCTCAGGTTTTGCTTGTCTTCACACCTAAACAACTCTTAAAAGTCAGCCTCAGCTTTACCTTGGAGCCTGTTTCACCAACTGTTCCTCATATTTATGAGGCGCAAGAACAAGAAGTCTCAGCCTGAGCCATGAAACAAAGTTCTTAAGTAAACTGCTGCCATCCAGCTGGGTTACTCTCTGATGCAGATCGCCTGCTGTATGTTTCCCAGCACTGCGTGATGCTCTCAGGTTCTGGAGACGCGTCTGATACAGAATATAATAAAACCTCCTGAAGGGCTGTTTGTTCTGTGTGTGTGGTCAGGACGTAGCTGGGCTGTTTCAGTGCTGTGATGTGAAAGAAGAAATCCAACAGTCCTGTTCACTGGGTCAACAAACAGTCTTCTTTTCACAAGCACACACATTTTTGCATGTGCGAATGAAATCACGTTGCATCGATATGAGCAGACATTATTTTTCTTTACAAAACAGTTTCACGCTGACACTATTTACCAAATAAATTGAAATCACACTTATTAGAAATACTGCAACATGAGAGACGGACGCTCTGAGGCACTGGATGAGCTACAGTCTGATTGCTGCATGTTTCTATGCACGAACATTTATTGTCTTTCTATTGTCTGTACTTTTATCAATCAACCTCTTTGAGCCAAACGATTCTTTTAATCATTCATTCAATCCTGATTACTCGGCACCTGCATCTGTTTGCATGCGCAGGGTTAATAATGGGCTCTTTATAGCAACTGTTTAAAAGGCTACTCACTGTGTTGCGGTTCAAATCTTTAAACCTTAGTCGATAGTATGGAAATGCTCACATGCCGACACCCACTCAAGCCTGCAGGCTGAAGGAGGCGAGGGACCGGGGGAGGCAGCCATCTACCAGGAAGAGGTTTTAATCACTTTCACACAGTGTCAAAGATTGAGAGGCTGAATGTGAGTGGGTGGCTGCGGAGCAGTGCAACATATTGTTAGCGCTTCTGTGACAAACACACCCTGTCTCATTAGAGAAAAGAACACATTTATCTGCAGCGATTTCCTTTGTGAATCAACTGTACACGAGACACAACCACAGACTGTCCTCACACTCACACGTGCTGCTCTCTGCTTCTGAAAACTGCATCAGTCTAAACGCGACGTCTGTTTTATGGCTAATTCGGTTTTCAGAAGCAATTTATTCTCTTCTTTTACTTCTTTTGCTAAGCAGGTGATGGATGATGGTGGGGGTGCGGGGGGCAATAATAGATCAGTGCCTGCATGATTCCATTTCCACCCTGTAATGGATGAGACAGCCTGAAAATTAAAGGCATCCACTTTATGGTGGAGGGCAAACCCATCAGGGTGAATAATACTGTGTAAACTGTGTTTGGTGTACAGCAGTTGAGTGATAAATAATTTCCGTGCTCTCATTCCACAGGCTGGTGACGACATCGTTCATCTCAGCTGAACAGCACGGCTCGCTGTAAGCTACCAGGGAGGTGGGACGCGTCATGTAGCAGTCACAGATTAGCATGTTGTGAAGAAGCTGCCCACAGCAGCAGTCCTTCAGAAGATTACCAGAAACATATATTTCTTTGTACCCTGTTCAGCTGGCTGCGCGCTGTGGCAAAATAAAAGGCAAAGTGAGCAGAAAATAGTTTCCTTATACTGCAGTCAAGGAAAAAATCCCAAAAGTTGATTCTGTTCATCTGGATGTTTCAGTGGGAGAAACGTTTGACGTCTTCAGTCTCAGCTGGCTGCAGGCGTCCAACCTTGTAAACAGTAACTGAATGAACTACGGGCTGGGAGGTCAGTTCCTTGATCATTAATATGCAAATTCTCATGACCATCGATCAACGGTGTAGAACAGCGGTCCCCAGCCCCCGGGCCATGGACCAGTGACGGTCGAGTCATTTGGTACCGGGCCGTGAGAGTTGAGGCTCGGGTGTGAAGTTTATGGTTTTCAGGGTTTTTATTGTTAGCTCGGTTTCCCTGGATCTTTTCCCGTGTTGTAGTTGTGTCTTATTTTGAAAGAAATATTTATGCGTTACCATAGCGACCAGAGAGCATTAAGGGGCAGAGAGGAGGATGTTACTCTCAGTGTTGTTGGTGCGTTTCAGGAGGACGCTGCTAATAAAGTTACACAATTACACAGTGAATTCACAGTTTTTGTCTTTGTGTGTAAAATAGTGTCTGACATTAAACCGTCTGTGGAGAGAAAGAGGCTGAGGACCGCATCCTTGTGGGTGACCAATTTTTTGGTGCAGCGTGTTTTGGGATCCACTGTGATTGCAGCCTTTCCCCAACTCTGTGAACGGCACTCATGACTATTGATCAGCGGTGTTTGATCAGTGGTCATGACACTTTGCATGTTGATGTATTTGGGGAAACCTGCATTTAGCTGAGACTGCAGAAGTCACTTGGATGAGTGACAAAAGTTTCTCCCACTAAAAACACTTCGTCCAAGGAAAAACATTAAAATAAAACTTTTATCTTCTTTCAAATTTACACTCATAATTATTAGTTTGAATTGATTACATTTACTAACCACAGTGTGAAGCTTTGAAGTTCATGAAATGAAATAAAATCCTGACTCTAATCTGTTTTTCTTTTCAAACACTGAAAACACTCGTCGAGAGTCGATTCACTAAAACTTAAACCAGCATGTGTGAGAAGGACCTCTCAGGACGATTATGAAAAGATCCATAACAGAAAAAACTAAAAGCTATTAAAGCTATACTATTATAAAATGGATAAATGAAATGCCAATGAATAAATAAAGAATGAGTACTTGTGACAACCACTGAAGGCCTTTTGCGCTGAAAAGCGATTGAACTATGAGCTGTCACAGCTGTAAATACTGAACTATGTTTGAAGTTAATACAACACAAAGTTGGTTTAAAAATGTGTAAAAAAGAATGATTTTCAAATTATTAACGTTCTGACAGCATGAACACATCAGATGGTGACTGAATCTGAGATTTGTCCTCACACAGAAACTGTGTAACTAGCTAAATAAGGAATTTAGGAAATAATGAAACTGACATGCTGCAGTTCCATAACAGGTAAATAATTGTTATGACTATTAGAGAAGAGGGCAACACTCAGAGAGAAAAATGAACTCTCATATGTTGGGATATGAGAACTGATTTACAGGCAGATTTAACAGCAAACAGTTTGTTGTTAAAGCAAAGGTCCAACATCCAAAAAGTCCAAAAGACTGAACAAGAGCAAGAAAAATGAAGGAAATACACTCAGAGTGGAAACTGAAGACCAAGGAATCAAACCGAAGGCTAAAGAGAAAGACATTTACCAAAGTAAGACAGAAATGAGATAACATGGTCACGCACTAAACAATGAAGTCACAGGTGAGCACAGACCACCAAAACTGTGGACAATGAAACCCAAACGCACTGTGAACATCACTCTGACTATGACAAAGTAATCAACTAAAACAATGAGGTCTGAAAATAATAACAACAGTATTAGACTAAACAAAACTCTCCCACGAACTAAAAACTCAGAATATAAGAACAAAAGTATCACACAGAGAGGAGGTGGCTCCAACCCTGAGCCTCCGCAGCAGGTACAGGTCTGCCCTGTAGAGTCCAGTTTATTGTTCAGATGCTACCTTGGTCCAGGCTGAAACGTAGAACGAGCCTTTTTAATTATGGCCCCAAACTTTGGAATATGCTGGTAAATGGACTGATTCTGATATAGTGCTTTTCTACTCAAAGCGCTCTATACAACTCGCCTCATTCACCCACTCACACCCACTCACACAAGCACTTCCTTCTATACTTAAGTGTAATCTAAGCATTCACACACATTCACACTGCATCAGGGGGCAACTTGGGGTTATTATCTTGCCCGAGGATACTTGGCATGCAGACTGGGGAAGCCGAGGATCGAACCACCGACCTTCCAGCAGTCGATCTGCCACCTGAGCCACGGCCACGCTGCCTTTCCTGTTTTAAAAACACACCTTGTTTGACAGCAATCAGACTGGTGTGAGTTGATATGCTTATTATGTGTATTATTATACTGTTATGTGAGTGTCAGTGGTTTTGTGTTTTACTCCTTTGTTTCTGCACAGCACTTGTTGTTTGTTTAGGATGTTTATGCCTGAACAATATGAACAATGTGCACATTTGAGTTTGTTTGTGTGTGTTTTTGCATTTGTTGTCACTGTGACAGTGAAGAGAAACTTTGGAAATCAGATCAGTTACCAAAACTGAGTTTTTTTCCTAGTTTTGGTAATACTTTTAATAAGTTTTCTGCTCGTGGGTTTTTTAGCAGCATGGCTGAGGCAGCTGAGGACATTCTGACTGTTCCCAGCTCATATCATCTGATATGCACTCTGAATGCCATCACTAATTAACTCCTCAGCAGCAGCAGCCTCGAGTACATTTTCATCAAAGCCCTTTATCAAAATAAAAACATAAAAAATCTGAAATAAAACTGTAAGAGCAGTCGTGTCATCGTGTCACAGTGACACAGTCTGTGTTTAGCGTAACAATACCAACATGGTGAAAAACTGGAAACTTAAATATTGGCCCCTAATAGTTTGTTTTTTCAGCAAATAATTGAAGGAAAGTAAATTATTAAATAGAGTGCATTCCATGTTTTGTTATAAATGCAGCAGGAAAAACAGCCACAGACAGCAGAGTTATTAATACAATTCAAAATAGTGTGAAAAATACTCTCTGCTTTAGCTAAAGCTAGGATAAATGTCAAAATGATGTTAAATAAAACCTGAAATTATATTAATAAACATTAATTATTAGCATGTGAAAAGCAAACAACTTCACAGCAGTTAAAAATAAAAAGTGCATGTAGGTTATTTAGTTTAATATTCATGGTGAATTCTCTCCTACGCTTTATGACTTCCTGCTTCTAGTACGGTCAGGTCATCTAAAACAGAAAACACGAGCAAAACATTGATTACAAGTTAATAAAGTACACGGAGGAAATATAAAAGCAGCACAATTTGGGTTTTTTGGCTAATTTGAGTCTCTCTTTCTCTACACTGACTTTAGCTAACATTGCCGTTACCTTAGCAAGCTAACTTAACTGCCATTGATATTTAGAGGTGACATTTAGTGTCAAATCTATTTAATGTATGTACATGTGATGTAAGACAATGTAAAGAAGCTGCACTCATCCACTCGGTCAGCACACCTGACACTGGGTTGAATCCCTTTTGTTTTCAGAACTGCTTTGATTCAATGAGGTTCTTTATAAAAATAAAGCACTGAGTTATTTCATGTGTGACACATCTGAGTGTCAAAAGCTAACAGTGGAAAGATGTGAGACGGCATATCATACAGCTATGGAGATTAATAGAGATTAATGGAGATTAATAGATTACACAGTGTGCCTCTGTTTGGTCTGGCATCCTTCTGTGAGAACATGAATCATGATTATGTAGCGTGCATGCATGTGTCCTGCTCAGACACTGCAAACATCTCTCGAGTCGGTGTACTCATCACTACAACGCCATGAATGATCACACCGAGAAGTCTGACACTTTCCACTGAGCCGAACATGTGTATAAACAAATGTTCTCATCTGGAGTGTTTGTGGGGCGCGGCGGCCTGATTGATGCAGAGCTTCTTGCAAAGCATCGACTATGTTCAAGAAAGATAATTAAACTACAAGCAAACACTTTTCCACAGGACGTATTGATCAGCTGTGAAAGCTTTGAAGGGGTCAGTGCGTATGTCGGATTGTGTGCGCACTAGAAGGTTAAGAACCAACGAAAAGCAGCGAGCTTGATTCTGACTTAACAAGCGATATCTGAATGTCCTTGTGGACAGAATTAATTATATAGCTGCATGACGGATGAAAAACTCACTTTTTGACAAGGCCATTGCTTTTTCCTGAAAAAGCCAGCTGTACAAAGAACTGCAAAAACCTGTATGATCTTCATCCTCATGAAAAAAGCCCGTCCTTGTGCATCTACTTCAGCAGCACAGGTTTTGTCAAGTGCATGTTCAAATTATTGTTTGACAATTCAGCATGTCTTCAGTGCGAAGTATCCAGGCCGAAACGACTACAAAAGTATTGCTGCAGTGTTTCTGCTTTGTCTGTCTGACTGCTCATCGGGTCGTTCGTTAGCTCAGAAAGGCCAGGCTAGGCTGGGGTTAGCATGCACTCAGCTTTAACACTACTTTGGTTCATCGTTAGCTTTGTGTTATCATGCTGTGCAAATGTCGTGTTAACAGCATAATGCAACTTTTTCTGTCCTGTATGCAATTTGCATTTTACTTTAATTGTGCTCTTTTGTGCAATAAAAACAAAAGTATCTCCACTCCTCAGATGTGATGGACTGCTTTGTTATTTTCTTTCTCCCTGCATATGAACCAAAGTCCAGTGTTGCCAACTCCTCAGTAAGGAAAATCCCTATTGGCTGTCCTCAAAGCCGCTAGAAGTCGCTAAATGATGTTATTGCGTAATTTGCATAACTGGTCATGCTTATGTAATTGTAACCTACGTTGTAGGGGAGAAAAATATCATTGTGGAAGAGACAAAGTGAGGAAAAAACACAATAAATGCATTTAGAATTTATTTAGAACTACAAATTACATTTCTTTTAGCAACTATTGTGTTTTTTTAATGTCACAATTCCAACCCACCTCCTTTATCCGGGCTTGGTACCAGCAAAAGTGACCCGAAATGGGCACTCTGGCAGAGTTACTTTTTGTGTCTGTGTTTTTAAGTAGTTTTAAAACCTGTGATCCACAAAAAGTAAGATTAAAAGAAGAACTGACTGCATTACAGTCAGGACAGGAGCAGCGGCTCCGCTCATGCACAATTCATTTGCAGTTTTGGACGCGTAGGGGTCAACATCTCCTGCTCTGATAGCAGCTGGGGGCGACTGCTGCGTGACGACGATCTGCCACCTGTGAGCGCTTTGGCACGGGCGAGGTGCCCACGGCAGTATGCGCTGCTTGTTGAGAGTAAGAGCGATACGTCCTAATAACACCAGCAAAAGTCGCCAGAATTGTCACTAAGGGGGTCTGAAAACTCGCTAAATTCAATTCAATTCAATTCAATTTTATTTATATAGCGCCAAATCACAACAAATGTCGCCTCAAGGCGCTTCATAGATACAGAGAAAAACCCAACAATCATATGACCCCCTATGAGCAAGCACTTTGGCGACAGTGGGAAGGAAAAACTCCCTTTTAACAGGAAGAAACCTCCGGCAGAACCAGGCTCAGGGAGGGGCGGGGCCATCTGCTGTGATTGGTTGGGGTGAGAGAAGGAAGACAGGATAAAGACATGCTGTGGAAGAGAGACAGAGATTAATAACAGGTATGATTCAATGCAGAGAGGTCTGTTAACACATAGTGAGTGAGAAAGGTGACTGGAAAGGAAAAACTCAATGCATCATGGGAATCCCCGGCAGCCTACGTCTATTGCAGCATAACTAAGGGAGGATTCAGGGTCACCTGGTCCAGCCCTAACTATATGCTTTAGCAAAAAGGAAAGTTTGAAGCCTAATCTTAAAAGTAGAGATAGTGTCTGTCTCCTGAATCCAAACTGGAAGCTGGTTCCACAGAAGAGGGGCCTGAAAACTGAAGGCTCTGCCTCCCATTCTACTTTTAAATACTCTAGGAACAACAAGTAGGCCTGCAGAGCGAGAGCGAAGTGCTCTAATAGGGTGATATGGTACTACAAGGTCATTAAGATAGGATGGGGCCTGATTATTTAAGACCTTGTATGTGAGGAGCAGGATTTTGAATTCTGGATTTAACAGGAAGCCAATGAAGGGAAGCCAAAACAGGAGAAATATGCTCTCTCTTTCTAGTCCCTGTCAGGACTCTTGCTGCAGCATTTTGGATTAACTGAAGGCTTTTCAGTGAGTTTTTTGGACATCCTGATAATAATGAATTGCAGTAGTCCAGCCTGGAAGTAATAAATGCATGAACTAGTTTTTCAGCGTCACTCTGAGACAGGATATTTCTAATTTTAGAGATGTTGCGCAAATGGAAGAACGCAGTCTTACATATTTGTTTAATATGTGCGTTGAAGGACATGTCCTGGTCAAAAATGACTCCAAGGTTCCTCACAGTGTTACTGGAGGCAAAGGTAATGCCATCCAGAGTAAGAATCTGGTTAGATACCATATTTCTAAGCTTTTCAGGACCAAGTACAATGACCTCAGTTTGATCTGAGTTAAGAAGCAGAAAGTTAGTGGCCATCCAAGTCTTTATGTCTTTAAGACATTCCTGCAGTTTAACTCATTGGTGTGTGTTATCTGGCTTCATGGACAGATAGAGCTGGGTGTCATCTGCATAGCAGTGAAAATGTATGCTATGTCTTCTAATGATGCTGCCTAGGGGAAGCATGTATAATGTAAACAGAATTGGTCCTAGCACTGAACCCTGTGGAACTCCATAATTAACCTCAGTGTGTGAAGAGGACTCTCCATTTACATGCACAAATTGGAGTCTATTAGATAGATATGACACAAACCACTGCAGTGCAATACCTGTAATACCTACAGCATGTTCTAATCGCTCTAATAGGATATTATGGTCAACAGTATCAAATGCTGCACTAAGGTCAAGAAGGACAAGCACAGAGATGAGTCCACTGTCAGAGGCCATAAGAAGATCATTTGTAACCTTCACTAAAGCTGTTTCTGTGCTGTGATGAACTCTGAAACCTGACTGAAACTCTTCAAATAAACCATTCCTCTGCAGATGATCTGTTAGCTGTTTGACAACTACTCTTTCAAGGATGTTTGATATGAAAGGAAGGTTGGAGATTGGCCTATAATTAGCTAAGACTGCTGGGTCTAGAGATGCTTTTTGAGTAAAGGTTTAACTGCAGCCACCTTGAAGGCCTGTGGTACATAGCTGATTATTAGAGATAGGTTGATCATATATAAGATCGAAGAATTAATCAATGGCAGGACTTCTTTGAGCAGTTTTGTAGGAATGGGGTCTAAAAGACACGTTGATGGTTTGGAGGAAGTAATTATTGAAGTTAACTCAGAAAGATCGATTGGAGAAAAAGAGTCTAACTTAACATCAATGGTACTAAGAGTAGCTGTAGATAATATTACATCTGTGGAATGATTATTGGTAATTTTTTCTCTAATGATAAAAATGTTATTTGTGAAGAAGTTCATGAAGTCATCACTAGTTAACGTTAAAGGGATGTTTGGCTCAAAAGAGCTCTGACTGTTTGTCAGCCTGGCTACAGTGCTGAAGAGAAACCTGGGGTTGTTGTTATTTTCTTCAATCAGTGATGAGTAGTAAGCTGTTCTGGCTTTGCGGAGGGCTTTCTTATAAAGCAACAAACTATTTCTCCAGGCTAAATGATGATCCTCTAAATTTGTGACACGCCATTTCCTCTCCAGATTACGAGTCATCTGCTTTAGGGTACGTGTTTGAGAATTATACCACGGGGTCAGGTACTTCTGATTAGAGACCTTAGTTTTTGCTGGAGCTACAGTATCCAGAGTCGTACGTAGTAAGGAGGTGAATATAGCGACAAAGTCGCTAAGTTGGCAACGCTGCCAAAGTCAGCTGACTGCATTGCAAGCATGCAGCCAGAAAAAGGCGCATTTGATTTTTTTTTCCTTTCTCTCGTTCCGAAAAAGAGAAAAATCTTTATAACAGGTAAATGGCACAATTGCAACTGTAAAGTGACCAAATATGATGCCAATTTCGTTAGCAAGCTAATTTAGCTGTCTATGATATTTTAGAGGTGTCTTATCATCAACATATTAATAGTCTCAAATGTATGTAATGTAGTTTCATGGAACGTAAGACAATCAGTCCAGTAAATTATTAAACTGCTGTGTTACTGAAAATGTTCATGTGATTGCAGTAACACGTCACCTTGGAACGTTTCATTGTGTCTTTTTCTTGCAAATTAATAAATGCACATTTCGTGATGAGAGTCTGTAATTAAGAGTAGATGCCTCTGCTATGGTTGTGCAGTCAGCTAAACTCCTTCCCCGCATCAAGAGTCTGACGACACGGTTCACAGGTTTATTGACACAGGGAAAGGTGAAACTGTAACAAACTGTACAAGGCATAATTACACACGTGTATAACGATGAACATATATTAACCCAGTTTTTTAATATAAGTCAACATGCAATATTCATATGAATTACTTCCCTTTTTAACTCAAATACAAACATTAAATTATGATTTTAACAACTCTTGCTGTAATGAATGCCTCTAATTTGTCGTTCCCCTTTAACTAGCCCCATAAGCGATTGCTTGTGTAAATTGCATACAATTGGTTTTATCATTAAACTTGTAGAAAAATGAACTTACTTGAAAGAAAATGGTCTGTACATGCACATAAAACATAAAACAAGTCTGCACATACCCACAATGCTACCAAAGGCATAGGATGTATGTGGATGCCGCTGGATTTAACTGGCTAAGGCCACTAGTGATGCGCAAATCATGAAGGAATCGTTCAATACTCGAGAATCACTTTACTGACTCATGAATCATGATTCACAAGCCCAACTGACTCACTGACTCATCCCTGTTGCTGTTAGCAAACTAATTCCATTAGTAGAAATATATCTAGCTTATAATTAAAATTGTGGAGAAAAACACAACATCCAGTATCTTAACAAAAATATTTCTGCTCTGAACTGGAAGAAAAAACCCTGAGTAGAAGCTCACATCAAGAAAATAACTCCTCAGTTCACAGTAGCATCACTCTGCTAACATGCTAGCAGCACATTTGAGCTACTCACCCCCTCCCTCCTGTGCTGAATCGTAGCGTAAGCGAATCACTCAGGACTCGCTCACCCTGTCGCTACCCGATCCGTACCGGAAACCCGATCGGTACCCCGCATGCGCAAATCTTACGTCACTTCCTCTCCTTGCCAACATTGCAACATTCAATATATTTGAATGATAGCTGTTAGCGCCCAGTTAGCTCTTAGCATTTCTCAGCAGCTCTGCCTCCTTTTCGACTACCGGGACATTTAAACAATGGATAATCCGTTTCCGCAACAAATTTTTGCTTTTCTCCTCAACAGAGAGCGTCCCCCGATTGAACAACAACGTCGTAAAATAAGAAGAATGGCGCCTAATGACAGAGTTAATAATACAGACTTTGTAATATGTCACGTGAAGATTCAGCAGCCAGATGAAGTGTTTACTGACAATTGACAGTGATAGCGGAAATCATCATCACTATTCCAGTCAATCCTCTCCACACAGACAAGCATAAACACACTCGACTATCACTAAATCAAATTTAACACACGTTTGTAATGACGCCAATTCAGTTTACAATAGGGTTCATTCGCTCAGTCAGCAGGTGGCAGTATCCTCGTACACTGTGGTGTAAACTGCCATTAAACGAACAGAGGAAGAAGAAAGCCTGCACATGCGCGGTACGGATCGGGTAGACCCAATTTGTACGGTCCGACTTTTTCCACATGCGCAGTAAGGATTGAGAGTCCTGATCCATAACTATCTTTTTATTTTTTTGTTTTTGTCTACATTATATTAAATGTTTCATTATTGGAAACATTTTAAGAGATACTTGTTATTCTTAACATCTTAACAGATACTCTGACCTGTAACTATCGTAAAATGCTTCGACCGGAAGTAGACACCTTTCGCGCATGCGGGGTATGGATCGGGTTTCCGGTACGGATCGGGTAGTGACACACCCCCTCCCTCCTGGCTCACAGCTTCTTCTTCTTCTTGGTTGGCAACCAATGTTAAGGCGCATTACCGCCCCCTGGCTCACAGCTCAGTGGACATTTAGCTGAGAAAATATATATTTGACACATTTAAGGAAAATACTAATAAAATACAAATAAACAAAATAAATTTTCCCTTTAGAAATGTTTTTGCTCTGTTTTGCTCTATAAAATAGTTGTTTTCTTTTAGAATCATTCATCTTAGCAGTAGGATTTATATGAAAAGAGAAACACATTAAGTTTGAGTGAAAATGTAAATTTTTTGCACTCTCTGGTCGACTGACTCAGTGAATCAAATGACTCAAAAAATCCGATTCACTTTGGTGAGTGACTCATTAAAACTCGATTCAGTAAAAAGAATCAAATTTACCATCACTAAAGGCCACCGTGCTGCACATGCCTTCTCCTTAATAGGGCTTTGGAGTTGACGTAACGCCGCAATGCATGTGGGAGCGCTGCACCATTTTAGCAGGCCACGAGTGAAAACTGACACAGATTTCAACACAAGACCCCTGCTTGGTTTCGCTGGCGTGCAGGGAGTCATAGCTTGGTGACGCATGCTGTATTTGGACACACCAGCCCAAAGTGTTGTGAATCGTGTGTGTTACCCTGAAAAGTCTGTTTCCACTGTGCAAACAGGATGTGGCGTTACACATGAAGAGGACGCACAAAAGGCCTGCACCAAGACAATGGCAGCACATCACCACAAACTGCAGGTTAGTTTATGCGTTTTTTTAGTGAACACAAATTTTCTTGGAGCATCTTCAGACGGACTCACGATGTGTGACTGTTGTGGGAAGGTGTGTCTGGAGATTAAGTGTTCTTTTAAACACCAACACAGCATACAGCAGGCACTGCGTAGCCATGTTAATAGCTTGCATGTCATGTGTGTGTACTTACTAAATACATCTGAGCAAGTCTTGAATAAAAAAACAAAAACATGTCTTTTCTGTTTTATTGAAAACACAGAAAGTTACATTGGTTGCAATGAACTGTACAAACAACACAGCATTTTTAAGAACATTTAACAAGTTTCATTCGCCCTGGTTTGACAACCACACTTGGGCACATATTTACCAAAACGCAGCAAACCTTAACTCTCTTATCCAGCAGCACACCAACAAAAATCTGGGGATGGCAGAGAACTCGACATCAGCTCGTCTCACCGCTGCTATCCAGGCCTGACGTCTTTGTTTGGTAACATCCGATACATGAGATGCTTCACGTTGCTTCCAGGAGGGGAAACGATAAAAAGAGCCCATTTTCCAGCTTCCCGATCGTGCGATCTAACATTGCAATCGACAACACAGCAAGTACGAACTATGGCTCATATTATACATGTGCTTTCGCCCTTTGTTTGGTCTGCTCAAATGGCGACCAAAAATCCTGGCCACGCCCCCTCCCGTGACATCACGCTCCAAAGCCCTATTAACAGACTTACTTCCTGTTTACTGACGACATCATTTCCTATTACCGACTACAGGTTTTAAGGTGGCACCAGAGAGTTACAATTGCATATTTAACATTTACCAAATCTAAGAAAACATTCTAACTTAAAATAACTTTTGATATCAGAACAGCAGAAAAACACAGAAAATGATAAACACCAGAGTATAAAAGTATTTACAAAATCTTCAGGGCATAATTGTATACTGTTTATTATTTGTTTAAGGCATTTTTGAGAACTTGCCACTCAGACTGTTGCGATCAGGACTCTGCTGTAAGCTCATCAGCTGCTCTGGTCAGTTTGTTCTTACACTGGCTCGAGGTTTAAGTTCATAGTTTTGCTGCCTTGTGTAAATTCACAGTGAGATGCCTCCAGATGGTTTTGGTAATAGAGACAAATATACAGCTAAGAATGTGTACATGGATCACTCTGTGCTACCAAACCAAACGTTCATGTGATGGTTTCCTGGGAAGAGGAAGTGTAAAGAGCTCGACAGTCGACATTTCTGAATTCCACACTTTTATAATCAGACTTGGCTTTGGGAACACAACACAACAGCAGTGGTTAATCTGGATATCAGGGGAGTTGGTGGTGTATATGTGGTGTAAGCAGAGATGGAGCCTGATGTTGTTATTTGGACTTCATTCTAAAATCTTGCCTAGTGCAGGTTTAAACTGTGATGGGCATCAGTGCGTGTCATGTGTTTGGTGTGTGTCTGGTGCAGGGCATGCAGCCAGCAGGCTGCTGGAGTGGAAAGCTTTCTGCCTGGTCACTAAGTGGGGTCGCAGCCCAGCACTGATCACTGCTCTCCTTCATCCTCCACTTCACTCCCTCCTCTCATCACTCTCTTCCTCTTTACTGTCTGCCTCCTTGCTTCCATGGACCAGTCCCCCTCCTCCTCCTCCTCCCCCCTGCTGCTGTTTCATAGCATATCTCCTTCCATCTCCCCTTTTTTCTCTTTATCTGAGACATCCTCTCCCCGTCTCTCCTGTCCTTTCCATTTCTGCAGCTTTCACTTTCTTAAAGCCTCTTTCTTCCCCATCGTTTCTTTCCCCTAAGGCACCTCTTTCTCTTCATCTAACCACGTCTATTCTCTCACCACGGCTCTGTTTTATTTATGTTTCTGCTCTTTCCTCCACTCACTTTATGTTTCTTCATTATAAATGGATCCGTCAGCTGCAAACACCATACACTGTGCTGCTCCAAATACAAGAAATAATTAGATAACCATGTTTAAAGGTTTCATCGTATGTTGGTTATATATACAAACATTGGAATATTTTAGACACTTGGACGTTGTATTCTGCCTTAGTGTCACATTGAATTAGAAATAAATGGGCACTACAGTGTACAAGTGCAGAGTCTCAGCTTTAATTTGAGCATCAATATTGAAAGAACTGTGTGGGAGATCACGTCCTTTTAATGCTAAGTTTCTGAAGTCAAGGGATTTTTAGTAATTGGACAGATACCCATGAACTTAAATAGATTCATGACACTGAAGCTTTTGTGCAAAAGTGTTTGCAGTCAGTGAATGTTCGAAGTTTTGCACCCACAGAGACGATTCTTTGCAGAAGAGCTTTCACGCAACCTCACGTCCACACAGCCTCCAAAATCTTGACTGCACATTATTGGATGATGATTGGTTTACAGGTGGGCCGTAACAGCCCACGCAGCTGACCAGGAGAACGGTGAAACAAACACAGTGTAAAAAGCACAGATAGTAGCTGCAGTCAACACTTCAAACATTCGGTTTCATTTCAGCGTTTTGTACATTAAAACTTGGCTCTGCTCCGGTGCTGACTGACGAACAACAGCAACAGTAGCCAACAGACGGCGAGCACCACAGACTTTGTGCACTGCCTCCGTCTGCAAACAAAGCTCACTGCAGGCAGACGGGCAGTTTTTGGAGTAGAGTGGGCACAAAATGTGTTACCTTTCCAAGACCATAAAAGCAGCTTGGGACTTGACAAGCCATGACAAAGTGCAGGGAGCAGGCTGGACTTGGGCCCAGCTGTCTGCTGTGGCCTCTTCCATTTCACCTGTATTCAGGTAAGAGCGATGGAAAACCACACACACCATATAAAGCACCTCGAGGCACCTTGTGATTTGGCGCTATATAAATAAAATCGAATTCAATTATCCAATCATATAACTGTGTTGATCGTATGTACTCATAGATTTTTCCCATCTATTTTTCCCAGTCTGGGTTTTACTCCTCGAGGTCGATTTCCTTTTTCCCTCATCGTGTTAACTTCTCTGACTGGCTGTAGGTCTGTCCAGCTGATGCTTGAACAGTTTTGGTCTGCATTCATTATTTAATCCCTTTTAGAAATCGAAGCTGAACTGAAGGTTCCAGCTTAAAGGCAGACTAACAACCTGCGCTGTGCCTGAGTGTGTTTCACCCCCTAAATCCTGCTCAGCTGACTAAATGCGGCGTGCCCATGTGACTGGTCATGGGCCCAAACATGGAACAATGTTTTTCTCAAGCACTGCTTTGACAGCTGCCTCCGTAAAAACTGCTTTAAGTAACAAAAAGGAGAAGACGGGATGTCACTGCTTCTCCAATGAAGTAACAACGTGCATAAAATCATGAAACTCACGCTCTGCAAGAATGCTGCAAAAACACCAACGAGCAAGTGGAAGAAGTGAGGTTGGTGAGACAAGCTGATGCCCACTCGTGCCCAGATTATCCTGCACACGGGGAGCACAGACGACCCTCATCCATGTTTGTGTGTTTGCCTCACAGTGACAGGTCACACCTAGCTGAATGTTCTTTACGTATGTGAGCTTTTCTCTTTATGTGTGATGTTTGCTCTGCGCTCAATAAACACATTATTTTCACTTGTGTTCCTCGGCCTTCCATCTTTTTGACCCTTTTTATGTTTCCTGTTAAAAACGTGCCTTGTTGTAAATCCAGCTGATGATTTTGACAAACCAACCAGGTTTTCTGTATATCTTCCTTTAAATGGGCGTCACCAGTTTAACCTCACAGTCAGTTTCAGGCAGCTCATCATGAATATTCAATATTACTGTGAGGACAGAGGGTTGATGCTTTTTGTTGCTTTTGGTTTCATTTTTGAATGTCCCTAAAAACAATTTGTCAAAATGCTTTTTACAAACCTTGTGATTAATAAGGGATGACGGGGACACAAGCACCATGCTCAGTTGTTATTATTCTCCATTTAAGAGTAAATTTATGTGATTTTTATCTCTCTTAGTGCTGTGGTAAACCAGTGTCATAACCTACACAAAGTGCAGGTTTTGAGTTTTTTGGCAACTGAAGAGCTTCTAATTCTGTTACAGTCTCTTTTTTCATCTGCCAAACACGACCCAGATACTGTCGGGTCGAATTTCTTCCTTCCTCTACTTTCATGTTTCCTAGTTTGCCCTCGCTCTCTCTGTCTGCCTCTGCTCTTACCTCCTCTTCTCTCGTCTGTCTACTTGATTACTCGTTGCTCTCATCCCAAGTCCTCTCTGCCAACTTGAATTAGAGCACAATCTCAGCTGACGGCCTCGGTTTTTACACCCAGATGTGTGCGTGCATGTGTGTGTGCACGCATGGCAGTGACACATGGCATAAAAGATGCTTGAGGCTGAAAAAAGTTCCATCGCATAATGTTTTTCCTCTTGATAAGAAAATGTTATGTAAAAGAAAAGCCACTTTTAAATCAGGCACTCTAAGAGAAGCCAAACACTCTGCACACAGACAAACTGCACAAACACTCTGCACACAGACAAACTGCACAAACACTCTGCACACAGACAAACTGCACAAACACTCTGCACACAGACAAACTGCACAAACACTCTGCACACAGACAAACTGCACAAACACTCTGCACACAGACAAACTGCACAAACACTCTGCACACAGACAAACTGCACAAACACTCTGCACACAGACAAACTGCACAAACACTCTGCACACAGACAAACTGCACAAACACTCTGCACACAGACAAACTGCACAAACACTCTGCACACAGACAAACTGCACAAACACTCTGCACACAGACAAACTGCACAAACACTCTGCACCATGCTACTGTTGTTTTAAACCAGTCGTTTAAAACAGTGAGATGGTTTCTGTTTTTGCTTTGTGTCCCAAACGATCTGAGAATTATGTGCAGTGTTGTTCAGCTCTGGAGATACGCACCAGGTTTATGGTCACAGTGAGTGTTTGATTCCAGCTTCGTCACTCTGAACACTTTAAAGGGTCAAGGTTCTTTATTTGTCACATGCATAGTTATACAAGTATAACACACAGTGAAATGTAGCCTGACACACTCCTAGACATGTGCAAAAATGGGGGGGAGGGGGGGTAGAGGAAGAACATTATATATAGTATATACATTGGGGTGAATGTGCAGTAGTAGCAGCAAGCAGGTGAATTCTGTACATTAATAAGAATAGACATCTGACTATTTTACAGAATAGACAATATAAACATATTTAAAATTAAAGGATTTGAAATGTACATTGCGCCTGGTTTAGAGAGTCCTGTCTCAGTCAATTATAGATGATGTGAGCGGGCGGGTGTGTGTGTTTAGGGCCCGGATGGCTTGGGGATAAAGGACTCCTAAGTATCATATTTATATACATTCACAATGTTGATACCAGCCATGTTAATGCTAAGGAAGTACAACATTTAAATACTGAAAACACTAAATCACAAAGTGTTTCGGAGCATTGTCACATTTCATTTTGCTTGGCCACATTTCACACAAAACTCCAAGCGAGTCACTAATAAACCACATCAGAGTGTTTAGACCACTTACTGATGAGGAGTCTGGGGCAGATCACCAAGAATAAATACTGTATGAAGGTGCTGTGTGCATGACATGAAGGATTTGCGCCTAATGCTCATATCTACCTCAGCCATGTTTCAGGGGAAACCGCTGCAGGCTCGATCGTAGCCTAGAAGTCAAAGCACACAGGAAGGTGTTCAGCTCAAACTTGCACCTGGTAGTTTGGTCAAACAGAGATCAGATCTCAGTGGATCCAAACTGCTCTGCAGTTCATCTGGAAGCTCACTGAGATTCATCCAAAGGTTTTCACATCTGCCTAAACGAACAGCACCAAGAAGGAGAAGAGCAGCTCTGAACACCTCAGGTGTGAACACAGCCTCAAAGCTGTTGTGTTATTTCAGTCTTCAGTAAGCTGTGATCCAGGCTGAAGTGTTAACCTAACACTTCAGTGTGTTTCTGTCCCTGAAGGATTCAGTGCATCGTGGAAGGGTTTCTAGTGTTTTACTTTCCCCGTGATCAGTGTCTTCACTAGCCAACGATCAGCAAATGTAGCTGATTTCAGCTGCTGCTCATGGATTGTGTGTGCAGCCTTTAGCAGGATGGGCCCAATTTACCATCATCTACTCTCACCAACAGACTTCACAAAGAGATCGCTGTAATATAGAGCAGAGCTGTGCAGCACTGTATCACACTGTATCATACAGCACAGGTAGGACTCATTTAAAATCTGAAAGAAAAAATACATTTTGCTCGTTTGTGCAGATGATTCAACTTTCCTTTTTACATAATTTAAAGTGAAATATGACAATATAGAGCTTAAATAAACAAGAAATGTTTTCTTTATATTTCTGTTGACTTGATTGTAATTTTAGCTGTGCCTACATGAGATTAAACGGATTTTATTGAATGTCTCATAACTTAAAATTGATCAGTAGAGAACGTTGTTTATCAAAGACGGCTGCCTTCATGTTGCAGCGAGTTGGCTGCTACGCTGGGTGGAAGCAACATTTCATTACAAACAAAGTAAAAAAGTGTTGTGACAAAGTATAATTCCTCTTTTCATTAAACACAGCAAGAGCGGTTAAACATGACTGAGGCTACAGAGTAAAACAGTTTTTCAAATATCAAAATATTTGCATAGGAAGCAACTTCCACACTCAAAAAAATGAAGTTGGTGGTTGTTACATGTGCAAGATTCAAACTTGTAACTTGAACTAAATAATTTCATGTTTCTATGGTGAACATAATTACATCATGTAGCATCTGCATGAAATTCAGCAAATTAATCTGTTCTTGTTGAGATGACAGGATACAATCTAGTCAGAGTGGTTCGTTGCCTCACGAAGTTCACAAGATCACGTTAGATGTCAAACTGCAGGAAAATCGCTGGAGTTTTAAGAGGCAGACAGCTACACCCACACCATGTGTTTGCTATTTATTGTGGTTTAACCTGACCAAACAACAAGATTTCATTGTGTCAAATGAATGAAAACAAATTTCACTCTACATACTTAAATGAATCACTTCAAGTCAATGTAAGTATACTACGTTGATCCAACGTAATCTGATTACATCAAACCACCAGATGCCAAATGTGTTGGTCTGACATGGTGAAAATGGGTTATTGTACTTGTTAAATCACGTGGAAAAAGGTGCCGTGATTAAATTGTGTTCATCCAACAACAGATTCTTTTGAGTGCACAGGACCATCTGTTGTACTGTGTGTGTTAAGCAGAGTCAGTGTGTGAGAGAGAGAGAGGTCCAAACACTTGGATTGTTTTTGATGATGGATAATTTATCTCCTTGCTGCTGAAGCCTCCTGAAAATGTAACGAGTTGTTTGCCCAGAAAGGTACCAACAGTCCTGCCTCTCGCCTGCAGATGATGCTCTCTCAAATGCATTTATTTATTTATAAATATCCCCCAGAATAAGATGATGGTAACACTGTGACAGTAGATACAGTGTCAGCCTCTGCAGGTGAAGACAGTTCACCGTGCAGGTGTGCAACCTGAGCCGGGGATTAAATTGCTGCGACTAGACGACTGAGTGGAAGCATTTCTGAAATGTCAGGGTTCGTGAGAACCTGCTGACAGCAGCATGAGGACGACACCATGAACCAGTGACAGGTACTGTTCTGAACAACACCAGTCTGTGACGCTCCAGCTGATAGCTCTCTGTACTTAAAGGAGCCACGACAAGACCTTGGTGCCAAATATCACAGAGTACCATCCCTGTCATCTTTAATCATATTTAACACATTTAGATTTACGTCACATAAATCTGTCTCAGTTTTAAAGAATCCTAACTAACCATGCGCACTGTGAGCATTATTGCTGGTAATGTTTCCTGGGAGATTTGCGATGCTACCGTAATGTATCAGTCAATAAAGTCAGCATAGTTTGTCAGAGAGCCTGGTGGGGCCACAGCGCTAAATGGTTAACGATCCTTAAGAGATGAGCAGGCCATGACTAATCTTGCCTCCAGGCAAGGTGCATTTATCTGAGGAGGAGGCTGGAAATCATTCCAGCAGCTGAGCCGTGCATGTTGGACAAAGTGAGTCTAAACCAAATGTATGGTGAGCTATTTTTAGCCTGCATTTTGGTTTGATGGAAGGTGTAACGGCAGTGCAGCCGTAGAAGCTTTACTTAATGTAATGTCTGGTCTGCCTCTTCTGTAAATGGCTCGAGGACTTAAACTTGATTTGATACAGAATAGCTTCTAATGGGTCCTGAGGTATTGCTGCACCGCTAAACTCATCCTCAGCCTCCTCCTGCTCTCGTCTGCAGCTGCCACAAGAAAATTCCTCCAACAGCCTTTGCTTTAGAGCGATAAAATGGTCGGGTCAGCCTGTGTCAGCCTCCCATTCACACCTGTCATGTCCTTACAACAGGAGCAGCTTTCTAAAGCTCTTAAGGGCCACACTTTATGACATTTTAAAGGCCACTTGGAATTCAATACCAATTAAAAACCAAAATTCTTCCTTCAAATCTTTTGTGACAGCAATCGTAAAACACCGTGAAGGGATTCAGGGGACTGCACAGTAATCAAATCCACACACGGCTTTAAGAAGACCCTGACCTCCTCTCATGAAGCACACAGGATAAGTGCGTCCGTCACCAGAAGGTCAGTGCTTTGATTGATGCATTTTAAAATATAAAAATATTTAAAAACTTTTAGTCGCCTTCGGTAGTGCCCGCTCATCTCATCCATGACCCGACTTTTAACTGAGAGCTGTTTTCATGATGTTCACACGTAATTGTGTAATCGTCACTCTGCTCCTCCTCAGCGTTGTCAGGAAAACACACAACAATGGGTAACGCTTCACTTCAGTTATGTTAACAGCACAAACCCTACATGCGGTCCTGCTGAGAAGTTTGAAAAATGTAAAAATCATGTTTTGCATGTTTGGATCGAAGCAGAGCTTCAACACGAAACAAGAAGAAATGTGAGACAAAACATTTCTTTGAGCACGTCATTTATTATTGCTTAAACTGAAACAGGCCATTTTACAGGTTTAGGACCACGTGCCTTTAAAAGGCCAAATCCGTACAAAAATGTGGATTCATTGTCATTTTCTGGCAGTCACACTGTCATGACGTTCTGATGGCAAAGACAAAAAGACTTTTTGAACGTGGTGGGCTGTTCAATTGCATACGCAGGGTCTCTTGCAGCTCGCTGCTTGATTAAGGCCGTTACTGGTGCAGCCCCGTAACCATCAGACGGCTTTTGAGACTGAACGGCTTCAAAAACAAAAACGTCTTCAAAGGCCTCGTCTCCTTGAACGCCACAGGACTGACTGTTTGGATTCTGCAAGGGAAAACCAAAGATGGAACTTTGAAAGGTGGAAGAAAGCTTTTATTTAACCTTGATGGTTTCCAACGTTACCAGCTTGACAAGCAGATCCCACCTGAGATGTTTTCTACACGCCACAGTGGAGGGGGCGCCATAATGGTCGGGGTCCTTTTTCCTTCAGTGGAACGATGGAGCTTCAGGAGGTGCAAGGGTGTCAAACAGCTGCTGGCTGTGTCCAGATGTTGCAGAGAGCGTCCCTCATGACGCCCTCGCCAGTGTGTAACCACTGGGTTTATCAACAGGACAACGCTACAGTACAGCAGGACAAGGTCCTTCTTCCAGGAGAATAACATCCCTCTGTTGGACCATCCCGCCTGTTCCCCTGATCTAAATCCAACTGAGAACCTTTGGGGATGGATGGCAAGGGAAGTTTACAGAGATGGACAACAGTTGCAGACAGTAGTTGCCCTTCGTGTGGCCGTCTTCACCACTTGTTCATATCACCTGATGGAAACGCTCGCATCAAGCATGCCGCACTGAATTTTTGAAGTGATTAACAACAGAGGAGCTACTCGTTACTGAGTTTGTGTTTGGAACTTTGATTTCTGTTTTGGGGGTTTGCAGGGTTTTTTGGAGGTGTGGTCCTAAAGTTGAGCCTGTTTCAGTTTAAGTGCTGTTTGCAACAAATTGCATGCTCATGTTTGTCTCACTCTTATTTCTTCTTGTTCATGTTGGAGCTCGACTTGGAACCTTGTTAAGATCCAACCATGCAAAATATGATTTTTGCCATTTTTCAAGTGGTGCTAAACTTTTGATCGGGACTGTACAAAGCTATGCACGATCTGATATCGTCGTGTTGGTGTTGTTCCCAGATCAACATAGTAAATGTTGATCTGGGAACAACATTGCAAGTGACCAATCAGAATGTTGTGACGTCATACTTTTGCAACTTCGGGAAAAACCGCCAAAAACAAAAAACTGTACTTAAGCTGCGAGAAACCGCCTCTGTCCGCTGATCAACAGACCCTGACCCTTTAATAAACGCTAAGCAGAACTGATATTGTCCTTGCAACATTGAAACTTCATAAATGCACGAATGGCTTGGCGCGCCAAAGAATAACGTCACAACAATGTGATTGGTCACTTGCAATGTTGTTCCTGGAACAACATTTACTATGTTGTTCCAGGAACAACCAACACGACGATATCAGATCATCCACATAGCTATAGCTCCATAGCTCGACAATCCAACAAGAAGCAGTGAAACACCGGAGGCTACTGTTGTGTATGTGCATGTAGGGTTGCTCTGCATCATATGATATTAAAATTCATTCAATCCTCAGAGGAAGGATACACTGTGGGCAGGTTTCCAGGCGCTAACATGTGCAGACAGCCAAGCTCACATTTAGGCCCAGTTTAGCGACACAGACTCCTTACATATCTTTGGACTGTGGCAGGAAGCCCAGAGAGAACGCACGCAGACACAGGTAGAGCGTTATTAAAGAAAAAAAATACATTATTTAAATCTTTGAGACACCTGGAAGTTAAAACAACCTCATCCCTCTGCAGCGTCCTGTGGCTGATTTGCCAGCATGTTACCACAGTGCCTAACACTTTGGACACTTTTTAATTTTTCTCCTTCAGTCATCACCTTAATTGACCACAATGACAGTGTGTTAGAGGCATTGACTGTTGGCTCACCATAAACTCACCGCTCTATTTATCTCGCTTCCCACAGCTCCAGACTTCAACCTGTGAACTTTGTACTCTTCTCTCCAGGCAACAGGCTTTCTTTATGCTGATGTATATCCAATTACCCTTTTCACCCGACGCCCCCAGGTTGTGCGCGATGTGTATGAAGGTTAAATTGCTGTTTCTTGCTTGTAATGTGTTTTTTAAATGGTATGTCTTCCTTTCTGGCATCTTTCGCTTTGTTAAATTGTATTTTTGCAGTTTTATCATTCAGTCAGAATAGGATGTGTCTGCATTCCTTACAAATCTGACAGCTGGATATGCAATAACCTCAAGCTGGATGTTGTCCAAGGGATAAACTGTTCTTTGTCCTTTATCTTCTGATTTTTCTTGTCATCGTTTCCCGGTGGGTTCTTGCTTCACAGCTCTAAAGATATTTTCCTGTTCCCCCTGTAGGCAGACGTTAGCCTCACAGGCATTAGCACTTGCTTAGAATATCACAGTATTCTGCAGGAAATATCCATGCTTGATGACAAATACTTCCACATCAGAGGGATTGTCTTCCTCCTCAGGCTCCTTCAAGCCAAACATGAGCCTTCTTTCAGACGATCTCCATTCAGCTTTGCAGATTATCCCTTAAGGCCTTTCTTTTGTTTCTTGGCTATTGGTTTTGCCTAAATCGGCCACTCAGTAATTTGCACGACGCCTTTGTTTTTAGAGGAAAAATGCAACGCCGAAGCACATTTTTGATACAGCGTGCTTATTCAGGGAATGGCTTCTTCTTCCTGTGTTTTAGTTTCATTCAGACGTCCTAATTAACGCTGCCCCTTAGTGGATTAGGTCCTCTGTTAATGAATGCCCTTCATCCACCTGAGCCACCTCCTGCCCACTCTCACACAGTTCATAAAAGGGACACTTCATTCATTACTGTAAACGTTACATTACACAAAAACAGTTGAGTTGCATGGGAACATTGTTGCTAGGAGACAGGATTGTACGGTGTCTAAAAATGTTTCACACCACTGTGCAGGATGTGCTGTAATACACAGACTGCACAGTGCTGGGCAGTGGAGGCTACGCCGCTCGTAAAGAGCAAAGATGCAACCAGAGACCTGGACTGGACCCATCCCAGATTACATCTCCTTGGGTTGGGTGAGGTTTCATTTTAGTGCCACAGATGTCTGATCTCTTTGTCAGTCTCAAGTCTGCTGCTTGAATATGAACACTAGCCGAGTAGAGTAGCCGAGTTTAGATCAGGCAGGTGCTGGCAGTCAAAAACAGCTGGTGTGCAGTAGTGAAGCTACAGTTTGTCAGTAAATAAACACTACAGGTCCTTATTGTGTGAATGCCTCACAGGCACTGTTGAGATCCTGTTTCTCTTCTTTCTTCTACCTTATCCTAGTTGCTCTGACCTTTGCTGGTTAACTCCTCCCTCAGTTTTCAGCCGATTTTCACCATTCAAACTTTAAACTGTTCTGCTCCTTCTGCTAATTCCTGCTAGCTTCTGGTGCTCATAACTGTTATACTTTTTGAGATATTAAGCTTTTTATGCCATTTTTTGGCCCATTTCGCTGAATGGGACAACATTATCAGTGCGATCACCAGTTTAGCTTGCCGGGCTGAGCCATGTTTTAGCTCAGTAGGATGAGCAGATGTCTCAGAGCGAGACGCCCGGGTTCGAATCCTGCTTATGGCAACAATTCCTTCAGTTAACAGTTCAACTTTTTTTAAACTCTTTTCAGCACAAATTTCAGTTTCTTCACCTTTTTTCAGCAGAATTTTCAGCTCTTTTCAGTAAAAATTTTAGCTCAGTTTTCTGTTTCATCATCCCTTTTCAGCAGAAAGTTCAAAAAATTCACCACTTTTCAGCAGAATTTTCAGCTTTTTCACGTGTTGTCAGTTTCCTGAGAGCCAGTTTGGCTCAGTGAGGTGAGCAGCAGCCTTGAGACCAGGAGGCCTGGGTTCAAACCCACCTCATGGCAACGTTTCCTTTCAGCAGGCAGTTTAACTTTTTTACCTCTTTTCAGTACAAACTTCAGCTTCTTCAGCTCTTTTCATCAGATTTCACTAGACAGCATTCACACTGCATTTTCGCAGGAAATGCAACTTTTTTTAGTTTTTCTTGCGGGCCTCTTCATTTGGATACGCCTGAAGTTAACCACACGAAGACAAATTTTGAAAGTCTGAAGTTGAAGCATGTTTACCACAAAATGCCTCGTCACAATGTGGCTGTCGCTCAGGTGGCAGACCAGGTCAGCCGCTAATCAGAAGGTCGGTGGTTCGATCCCAGGCTGCCTCCTGGCTGCATGCCACATATCCTTGGGCAAGATACTAACCCCATGTTTGCCTACTGGTGGTGGTCAGAGGGCCCGGTGGCGCCAGTGTCCGGCAGCCTCGCCTCTGTCACTGCGCCCCAGGGCAGCTGTGGCTACAATGTAGCTGCCATCACCAGTGTGTGAATGTGTGAATGACTGAATGTAGTGTGAAGCGCTTTGGGGTCCTTAAGGACTAGAAAAGCGCTATGCAAATGCAGGCCATTTACCATTTTACAATCACCGCAGCTCTGCACATTTAGTAGCAGGTATTCAGTCTCCTGTATTTTAAGTGTGTCGTTATATAACACATTCAAATTCCCAATTTATCATTTGGGCAGGAATCTCTTAATGATTGTTAAATCATACAGGCTCCTTTCCTCCTGCTTTGTTGCACATAGTTGACTGATTAGGTCTGAGTAAAAATGCACCCATTGTCACACGTCCAAAGACACAAATTTGCTTCCTGGTTACCATGGTTACGACCCCCATGGCCTTAGCAAAATTGCAGGGCACTTTAATTTGGCCTCATACTGTCTACATCAGTCTCCCTGTGTCTCTGTTGCTCACACAGGCGCATTTGTCTACAGGTGCTGACCGAGCGTCGTGACTCGATTATCAGAAAAGTATCTGATTGGATTTCATCATCTTTAAAGTTGTTTCACTGCTGTTAAATTAGAAAACGACAACGCTCACTCAGGTTAGGCAAAGTGTGTTATTGCCCGTGGAGGAGTACATTTTTCAGTCGTGCTTGTAATGAATTTTTGTAGCATGTAAACATTATTTCCACAAAACGATGCTCTAGCTACAGCACTGAGTTAATGCAGGAGTGACTAAAGCTGTTCTTTGGTGACAGTGTTTTTATTTTCATGCAGGTTCAGTTTGTCTACCTCACATTCAAGGCCATTTTAGAAGCACCGATTACCTGAAATGCATGTGTTTGAACCATAGAAGGAGGAAGGACCCCCACACACAGGGCAACATGCAAACTTCACATAGAAACGCTTCAACCAATTTAAACTGAGAGCTTTGTTGCTATGAGCGACGGTGACAACCATTGTCATGTCTGTTGGTTCATGTTTTTCAATACTTTAAGCACTTTGACTGGAGGTATTAAAACATACGATGGCCAGCTGGATAAAATCTAAAGTGAAGAAATGTATCACTGACTGTCCTGAAGATCTTTTACATGTTTTTATGTGATGTGTAACCTGTTAATTTAGCCGTAATTCATTTTATGGATATCATGTCAACCTCTACAAGGCCTCTTTTTCTGACTGCTATTAAGGCAAAATAATTTCTTTCCATTGTGTGAAGACAGAAGAATAAAAGCAAGAAACAGTTGTAATTCTCAAAAATGCTCCGCAGGGAAAAATAAAAACTTTCATCTCTAAAACCGTGTTGCTTTTAAAATGTAACCTACAGGTGAAAATTGGCTAACTCTGATTCATTTACAGCAATATGTATTCATGCACATCATCCATGTTAAAAAATAAATTATATAAAAAATCATAGACTCTCCAACTATTATTTTATTTTATTTATTAACCTTTATTTAACCAGGAAGATCCCATTGAGATTAAAAACCTCTTTTTCAAGGGAGACCTGGCCAAGATAGGCAGCAGCAAGTGTCTCACAGTTACAGAAATTACTCAAACACAGGCAGCAACAACACACATGCAACAATAAGTGAAAGAATACAAATAAAATAAAATTCAATAAAATTCAAATAAAAATAAATAAATAAATAAATAAAAAAATCAGTTAAAATGACAATCAGTCTAATTGAAACAGTTGCATGTTATGGACTTGGCCTCAAGGATTCGTAGTTTAGATTTAAAAGCACTTAATGAAATGAATTCAGTCATTTTCCTTCTGCAGTTTGTTCCAAGCCGAGGGTGCTAAATGGACAAAAGCTCTTTTACCAAGTTCAGTTCGGGCAAATGGAGCAGAAAGCAACAAGTAACCATGCGGACGAAGAGAATACCGACCAGCATGTTTCATTACAAGCAGGGAACATAGATAAGAAGGCAGCAACCCCAGTATTGCCTTATATATAAAACTGTATAGATGAGAGTTCCTCCGACTTACCAAAGCAGGCCGTCCTACCTGAGAGTATAACTCACAGTGGTGAGTCTGAAATTTACGGTTAGTGATGAACCTCAGAGAAGCACGATACACAGAATCAACCATTCGAAGACACTGAGCAGAAGCATTCATATATAGAATATCACCATAATCCAGCACAGGCAAGAATGTTGCAGCAACAAGCCGCTTCTTTGTATTAAAAGAGAAACACAACTTATTTTGAAAATAAAATCTCAGTTTTAACTTTATGTTTTTCACAAGTTTCTCTACATGTGGTCTGAAGGTGAGCGAGTCATCAATCAAGACTCCCAGATATTTATAGGTGTGAACCAGCTCTATTTTATTACCTTCAAGAGTGGTTACTGATGGGATTGTTTGGGCTCGTCTCCTTGATTTAGAAAACAACATGAGCTTTGTTTTGTCTGCGTTGAGAACAAGTTTAAGCTGAAGTAATGAGTGCTGGACAGCAAAAAAGGCTTTCTGCAAGGAGTCAGTGGCTCGGACAAGAGTTGAACCACAGCTGTAAATAACTGCATCGTCAGCATAGAAGTGCAAGTTTGCATCTGGCACATTTAGACTAAGATTGTTTATGTAAATGATAAATAGAAGGGGACCTAATACAGAACCCTGTGGCACTCCGTTGTGCACTGTAACAAAGTCAGAACATAGACCGTCAGATTTAACACTGGAAGTCCCAGGCTTTTCTAAGCCCAAGTCAGCCAAGTGGAAGCTAAATTGGCTAGTTTTTTAGCATCAATTCATATGTAAATTAGGTTGTTACTGAATGATTGCCGATTTCTAACTGCCAACTGCCTCTTTGTTAGTGTGTGGGGGTGGGGAGCTGCTAAAAGCTGTGAACTTCCTTTCCTGTTGAGGTCAATGAAATTGTCATCTTGCAGGGTCTACTAGGCTGCTGGTCAGCAAACCTGTGAAATCCACAGTATAACCCTAACCCTGCAGTATATTGCAAGTAAACCTGACAAGTTTGGGATCAAGTTTTGGGTGGCTTGCGACCTAAAATCCAAGTACATTTGCAATGTCTTCCCATATCTTGGCAAGGGAAGTACATTTGCAAGAGAGTTGGCTCACTCTCATATGGCTGGGAAGAAGGCAAGAAAAGAACAGTTGCTTTGGACACAACCCTCCACACCTAGCCCTGGAAAATGGTTGTTTTTTGTTTGTTGTTTTTTTTTTTTTGTACTGTTTTTATCAATAAATCTCAGCAACAAAGGAAATACACCCATGTGTGTTGATTTCTCCCTAAGATGGCAAACAGAAACACAAGTTTCCTTGTGGGTTAGGGTTAGGCTAACCCACAAGGGTTATTACTCTCTGGGAGTTCCTGTGTTAATAAAAGAAGTAGACTCAGAGATTATTGTATTAAAAACACCCAAAGATGTACATTTGATTACATCACTGCAAACCTGACTCGTCTGTTTTACATCAACATCTGTCCATCTGCACTGCAACAACAAGAACAGCTTATGAGCCTCAATCCACAGTCAGTAACAGGACTCAGTGCATTAAATGCTTGTGATGAGACGAGGCTCACAGCGTCGGCTCACTGAAGGGTTTTTGTTTTGTTTTGTATTTCCAAATGTAAACAACACTTTGATATGCATGATCAATGATGTATCATTCAATCCATTCAAACAATAACCTCTGTGATGCTTCCAGTGTCATAAACATGTGATGCATCTTTTTGTTCTTGTTTTATTTTGTTCTAATCAATAAAATTACAGTAGAAAACACAAAAGTCTAACAAAGATCCCCTGCTGACATTTAAAAGGTTGATTTCTTATTGACATCGCAGTTTTTATTTTGAAAAGCTCTTTTTAATCAAGACTGAGACATCGACACAGGACCACAATCCAAGGCAGCGCTTGTTGTCCCTGCATGTGGATCATTTATCTTGAACATAACCTGCTCTGCAGATTTAAACTATGTTATGAAATTACATTCATAACACTGAAAAACTGGTGTTGATGCTGAAGCTTAAACTAAGCCTCTAACACAGACCCCTGTTACTGAGCTGAGAGAGGGACGGACGTGCTGGCTGGACTGCAGGGCAAAGATTTGCAGTACAAGTTTCTGTTCTCCTGCTGCTTCAGTGTTAAACCAGCCATGAGAGTCACATGATACCAGTCACATGATACCAGTCACCAGGACAACGGTTCTGTGAATTAGCCCCGATAAACTCACCTTAGGTTCGGGTGCAGTACTGAGACACAGCAGCTCCCTAGCATGTCAACACTTCTGGTGCCAAATCGTTAAGTGGAGTAGAATTTAAAATGTGATTTCACCATGTGATTAACATTTGGCCGGGAAAGTGTCCTTTACATGTTTAATCACGCATCAGAAGTGGCTTTCTGGAGTTTGGTTGAATAATGTTAGCGTACTATCTGTGCTCTGTTAGAGGATGACTTAAAGAGTTCTGTGTGCCAGCTGGGTGTTACCCTGTCGCTGTATACGCTGGATGGTCCACAAAATATTGAAATACAAAGACGTTATTAATGTCGCAGTCCTGATGTATCATTTCAAACCAACTGTAGAGCAATTTCACTGTTTTTGCATTGAAATTTCATTTGGAGTCTGGAACTACATTTTCTATATTACAGTTACCTCAGAAAACATTAGTGTTTCATGGAGCTACAGGGAAAGCAGAGGATGTACCTCTTGTCAAGACGTTCCACTAGCCTCAGCACAAAACATGTAACTCTGTGAAACTACAGTAATGAAGGGTATGCTGTCGTGCTGTCGTGCTAGCAACATGTTGGCACTGTGCATCCTTTTCTCACAGATCTCTTCACAGGTCAGGCGGCTTTCACCAAGGTGGCACAGCCCATGTGTGACCGGAGAGGCCGAATTCAGAACGACTGGCTTCTCTGCCACCGATGCTTGTTTGAATCATATTCTCCAGAACTGGCAGATTCAGACGGGAATTCACAAATTCAACCAGTCCAGTAGTGCAAGTGTTTTTGTTTTGGGTTGTTTTCCACCTGTGTGAGGCTGAAACAGCGAGAGAGCAGGAGGGTGAGTCTGCGGGGACACAAGGTTGCAAAGATGAGGCTGGCGGACACATCTGGAGTTCAAGGATACATAACTGAGGCTGAACATGCTACCATAGGTGAAGCTAGTAGAGCACTAACTTATTCAGAGAGACAGAGAGGAGAAGAAAGAGCGGCAGAGGCAGAAAAAGAAGAAAATAGTAGAAATCTGGCACTAAAAGCAAACAATACCATATTGCTCTGACTTAGTAGTGACTGATATAAGAGATCAGAACTATTGAAAACATTTATAAAAGAAGTTTAAAACTACTTGACAAAAAACCGACTTCCCACCAACAAAAACATGAATTACTGAACTTCAATAACTTAGTGAAACTTAAGAGTGTGTTTAATATATAAAGTCTTACACTCCCTTGCTCCACCACCACTGAAGCAGTTCATTAGGCGTAAAGAAAGCTCAGACCACTCGAGCTACAACCCGAGGAGACGTGTTTATACCCCACAGACGGAGCGTTTGGGCAGAACGCCCTCTCTGTCCAGGGCAGCCATCGGTGGAACGGTCGTCCTCCATCCACTGGAAAATGCTCAACATTCAACTTGTTTAAGGCACAGATTAAAAACTGGTTACGGACAAATTAAGTGTGTGATCATGTATAAGTTGTATAGTTTTAATGTTTTATTTGGGAATAGAAAGGTGTGTATTCAATTCAATTCAATTCAATTTTATTTATATAGCGCCAAATCACAACAAAAGTCGCCTCAAGGCGCTTCATAGATACAGAGAAAAGCCCAACAATCATATGACCCCCTATGAGCAGCACTTTGGCGACAGTGGGAAGGAAAAACTCCCTTTTAACAGGAAGAAACCTCCAGCAGAACCAGGCTCAGGGAGGGGCGGGGCCATCTGCTGTGATTGGTTGGGGTGAGAGAAGGAAGACAGGATAAAGACATGCTGTGGAAGAGAGACAGAGGTTAATAACAGATATGATTCAATGCAGAGAGGTCTGTTAACACATAGTGAGTGAAGATGTGTGAGTTTGGTGATGGAGTTTTTATTATGTCTATTTTTTATGTTTCATGGACAACAGATGGAAATTAGCCTTTGGCTATAATCTGTTATGTTTACATTCATGCAATTTTTTTACATGTATGTTCATTAACATCACTGTCCTAAATAAAATAAAATAAAATAAATATTATTATCAAGTCAAGTCAGCATTAATTTGAGCCACAGTATTGGGATAGATGCACAAACTGATGTCACATCCATGCAGAGTCACTGCAGACTCAGACTAACAGCTGAGACGATCACTGCTTCATACTGAAGTCAAAGAGAAAGCAAAGCAATCACCTGATGTTTTCTCTGTTTTCTGAAGAATGACTCACCTTGTTCAACTCTTACAGTAATCATCTTAGTGTAACCCAGGAACGTCTGTGTTGATGTATCAGTGAACTGCACGCAGAGTCAGTGAGACTGACTCACACACTTATGCCTCGAGCCCTGACATCACATGCTGCACATACACAGGTACAAAAATCAAGAGCTGCACAACAGCTCAGAAAAAACATGCCGCAGGTGATATCATGACGCACCTTCAAGGATTCAGACAGATTTTACTTTAAAACAAAAACCATCCCTTTAATTACACATATTTATCAAATGCATTACGATGTACCCACCACTTACTCTCAATAACATTAATGTAGGCAATACAATCCTCCACCTGCACGGTGCAAAGCTGCAAGGTGTGGATCTGTTTTGCTGATGGTTGCAATACACAGAATAAACACAAATATTTACTTTAAAGTAAGACTTCTGAATGCAATCAGGAGGAAATGATCACTAAAAAACAACACTTAGCTTTGTTTTTGTTTTCTTTTGTTTGTTTTTGTAATTGTCATTGGTCACAGGAGTGAGATCTCCACACAGCAGAGGTGCACAGGTGCAGTGCTGGTGCCAGCCGTGCTGTGACATGTTGAGATGAAGAAGAAACAGCAGGAAATTGAAGCTGCCAACAAATATGAAGACACAACAGTGTGATGGGCGCATCTGCTGAGAACCGAGCTAATGTCAGACAGAGCAAAGAACAGCAGGAGCAACTGGACGGCAGAGGAGCAGGGCCTCCTCCTGCTCACTGTGCAGCGGTTGGATGACAACAGCGAGTTTAGAAACAGGCTGTCACAGTGACGAGCACTTCATGCACGCTTCTAAATAAAACACCCTGGTAGTGTCTTTGTGATTAAAACTTAACATGCTCTACAGCCTGGTGTGCATTAACATTAGTGGAGTCCAGTGTAATAGGTAATGTTATTAGCAGAGGCAGAAGAGCCGAAACTATCAGACACCGTGCAGCACATGAAGAGTTTTCTCTGGCACACTGTAAATGCTTGTCTGTGAAATGCTTTCACAACAAACTTGACTTCATTACTAGTAAAGTGACGTCCTGGTAGCTTTGCTTCTCCCTGCAAAGGATGTGGTTTTGATTTGTTAGACAAAACGTAGAAGTTCATCTTAGCCGTGTCTTGTTATCGGAGCCAAATTTAAACTACATGTTATTATCATTATTATCAGTAGCAGTGATGTCCATTTCATTTTACTTGTTTATATTTAATCTATTGCCCACTTTGTTGTGTACACTTATCAAAGTGGACTCACCTGCTCTAAAATATCTAATCAGCCAATCACGTGGGTGAGATGACCTGCTGAAGTTCCAACAACCAATCAGAGTAAGAAAGGTGACTGTGAATGTGGCATGTTTGTGCTCAGCAGGCTGGTTTTTCCAAGCACAACCATCTCTGAGTTTACAGAAGAGAGAACATGGAGCAAACTGCAGTTCTCTGGGGGAAATATCTTAATGCTGTGCAGAGGAGAATTCCTGGACTGCTTCAAGCTGACAGGAAGGCAGCACTAACTCAAATATTCAGTCCTGACAGCCCGGTGTGCAAAGGAGAATCTTTGGAGAGCCGACATGTCAAACCCTGAAGCTGAGCAGCAGCAGAAGACCACGCTGTGTCCCTCCTGTCAGCTATGAACACCAAACTCAGGCTACAGTCAGCATAGGCTCAGCAAAATTAGATAATAGAAGATTTTCCTGGTCTGATTCCTTGTTTGATCAGGATCACGGATCTATCCTGCCATGTATCAAAAGTTCAGGCTGTTGCTGCTGATGTCGTAGTGTGCGAGGTATTTGTGGCACACTCTGAGCCCACCTGTGTCCTGTCACCATGTCAGTGCACACATCACTTTCCATATTCCCATCTGTTACCAGCAAGCTCGAGGCCGCAACATGAATAAGGAGACGAGCACCAGAACTTCAGTGGGGAGAGGTTTTTATCTTAAATTGCACAGAAAGGTTTACCAGCCGATGCCACCGAGGCAACGGATACTCAGGTTTCCTTTTATCCACACATGACTAGCTGTGGTCAGTTAGCAACAGCTGAACACACTGAAAAGATTAGTGCAAAGCAACATAACACATGAATCATGTGCGGTTACACAATGCATTTGGTCACATTTACTGTATTTGTACATTATCATGGTTCATTGTAATTGAGTTGCATGTCAGTAACAGCCGAGCCATCGTCACAGTACAACACTTGATATGAGCTTGACCTCAGTCAGCGGCCCTGCAGCCGTGTGCTGGATCATATCAAACTGTTGTAGTGAAGCTTTCAAATAAGTCTGGATAAATTATGGCTTCTAAGAAAATCATGTTGTGTATCTAATTTATTAGTTTGTGGTTGAACCCTTTTTGTTTTCATCCATAAAATTAGTTTGTGTTTCTGTAGAGAAATAAAATATTAAACCTTTGTAAAAAAAAAAGAACCAGTTTCAGCTTAATGCAGTTTTATTCTCAGACATCCAGCTGATACACATCCACTACTGACTGTCGACTGAATCGCTCACTATGTGAACAGGGTTAATCATGATTGGGGGCGTCGCAGCGATGTGCTGACGTTAGGTTGACTTTCTGTTTTGGAACAAAGCAAAACATGTGTCACAGTGGAAATGTGTGTTATGTTTTATCTGTGTGTTGGTACATAGTGTTGATTTTATTTGCATGGTTTTATCCTCATATTTATATTATGTGTTTTAGTGTTGTTGCACAATATTCTAATCCACTGTGGACTAAGGTAACAATTGTAGGCGCCCGTGAGGTGGGGGCGATCCCCGAGGCGGCCGATCAGAGACGAGAGAGCGACGCACGAAAGGTGAGCAGAGAAAAAAAGAAACACGTGTGAGCCCACACATGTGCTGGAGGACCTGCTGCCTGACTGTGGGGGGCCACGAGTCGTTCGGCGATCCAGTCCCAACGGCAGGAACAGCAACAGTGGGTGGCGACGGCCACAGCAGGGCCGGGGTGCCCCTCTGTCTGCATCTGGCGGTGTTAAGCTGGGCTCACACTGGGCGATTTTTCAGTCGTTCAGCTTCTGCTCAAACTGCACGATTGACTCGCAGGGGTTAGAAGTTCATAGGTCACGATGCAGGTCTGACACTATACGGCCCGATGATGATGTGACCTGAGTCACACTGTGCGTCCATAACATGAAGGTTATAACAAATTCTGTCGCTCGCTCTCTGTCTTTCACTCACACAGACACCATCAACTTTGTTAAACTGCTAATGAAAAACATGATCAGCTGTGATTGAGCAGCGATGTCCATCCAACTATTTTCACGGTTGTTGTGGTCGTGATGATTTGGTGATGCCACATCGAAAAGGCTCAGATGAGCTAAAGTTCTACAAGTTGTGCCTCCATCGCTTGTGTCCAGATCACACGCGGCACTGCTGCTCCGTCTTTTTCGCTACCTCACGTATACTACACGATGCACGATGAAGGCCAAAATTGGGCCGATCGCCAAAACGGTCGCACGACTCAAAAATCTGCTCAGAATGGGCCAAAAATCGCACAGTGTGATGCTGGGCATACACTGTGCGATTTTTGATCACCAAAACGGTCACACGACTCAAAAATTGGCCCGATTTTGGCCTTCATCATGCATCGTGTAGTATACGAGGGGTAACGAGAAGCGATTAACACCTCACGACCAGCTCCCGATCATCAATCGCTTGGTCGGGAGGATTTCAAACAGGTTTTTGAAAGGATTTCAAACCTGTTTGAAATCCTTTCAAAAACCTTTCGTATTTCGAAAAAGACGGAGCAGCAGTGCCGCGTGTGATCTAGAAGATGTAGTAAGAAGATGTAGGTAACACCAGACTGCAGATGAGCTGCATACAGGGCTGGACGGGGACAGAAAATCATCCCGGGCATTTTGACCATTATAGGAAAAATCATAAAGCCTTTGAATGAAAACAAACGCTGTTGTGACAGTGATGTTCACTGTTCTGATGGTATATATGCATCAATCTATCAATCGTTTGTTGTAAGATTCAGATAATTATTTTTTAAAAGCGAGACATTTTAAATGAGAATAAGAAAGAAAAGTATGTCTTTGTGCCCCCTCTCCCTGTTAATACCCTACCTGCCCCCTGGCAACACTTTGCTAGATCCGCCCCTGCACAGTTACCGGCTGTCAGCTACTTAGAAAAGGATCCTGGTGTTATTTGTCTCTCAGAAACAGTTCATAACTCAGTGGTTCCCAAACTTTTTTTGCTGGGCCCCCCTTGTTTTACAAGAAAAATGTTCGCGCCCCCCTCGCGTGCACGTGCGCACGCACGCACGAACACATCCTCCAACCACACACGCCCATATTTTGCTCCATTGCGGTTTATTTCACACCTCAAACATTTAGTAAACAATTAAGCAAATACAAGTAATCTGCAATAAATTACAGGTAGTAAGAAAATAAACTACTAACTCTTTTACGCTACGTCTGCACCTACACGGGTATTTTTGAACACGCAGCTGTTTCGTCCACGTAAACGGCGTTTCAAGATTTTTTTAAAACTCCTTTTTTGCGTTTATGTGTGGACGAGGAATATAGAGTTCTTCACGCAACGTCAAAGGTATGCGCCTTTTTTCACGTCACGCTATGTGCACGTTATTGTTTACATGAGATGAATTGCAGACAGAGACGAAATACTGTTAATCTGACTGTCTGCAGGTTTTACACACAGTTACTGTCCCTCCATTTACAAAGGCAGAGGCGTCACGCTGTGATTATTTTACATGTAGTTGTTTTTTTTCCTGTGTAATAATATTCAACATTGCTGTCAATACATTTTTCAAAAAATCCGTCTGCAAAATGGGTTCAAAAACATAAACAACTGTTGGATGCTGTTTGTCCGTGATTTGAACCGGGGGACAAATCGTGGCAGGATCAGCCTGATGTTATTTGTATCCCACTGTAACTTTACTGTATAAAGAGCAAACATCTCCAACATGTCAGGAGTAGTTAGTCATTACAACAAGTGTTTGTGAACTAAAAATCAAGAATGTGGGATCCTGTTTGTCCATGATTTAAACAGCCCAGCGCTGCTCCCAACAAAGGGAAAACCAATCCTGCAGGGAGACCTACCTCTGCACCTGTGCAGGTGAAACCAAAGGGAAGATTTGCTTCATCATATTTTCTCGTCTTTGGCTCAGAATGAAGTTGGTTGAAACATATTCAGCGATGCTTCATCTCCTGCTTTGCGTTTGTGTGGGCGCCGTGCTAGCAGTGTCCAAGCGTTGTTTTGGGGTTTTTTTCCCTTTTCATGCCGCGCCCCCCCTGCAATGGCTCTGCGCCCCCCCTAGGGGGCGGGCCCCACACTTTGGGAACGTCTGTCATAACTTCAACTCATCCATGTCACCTAAAAGGTAAACCTGTTTCTCCATCACAGCTCTGATGATTCAGTAAGGACGTCTCCTGGTTTCATCTTCATGTTTCCCTCTCACCACATATCCAAACCATCATGACCAGCAGCTTTACAGCTGTGGCTCCAGCAAACATCAGCTGATACTAGAAATTAATATTAAATCAATTCTAACAACAGCTGATCAAACGTGCTGCTGTTGTTTAGCTCGACATCCGCTGGTTTCCTGTTTCTGGCGCAAAGTGGTAAACAAAGAAGAGAGAAAAGCCGATCAGCTGATCATTGATCAGTTTCATGATTGAAGTAGAAACAGGAGAGGGAGGGAGGGAGAATGAGAGGAGGAGAGGCAGCTGTGCAGCAAACACAGAATAACTGCAGCTTTGTGTCTTTTTCATTGTAGTCCGGGACAAACTGTTGCTTTTCAGCTCAGTAATTTCTCTGAATACGAGACGATTCCGTTTCTTACGGCAACTCTACTAACTAACCTTATGAACAAAATAAAGTTTAACATCGTTAACATCATAGCACCACCCAGCTGTATAGAAACCCCGTCATGCTAGCTAGCACGCAGTACGAAAAAGTCAGAATAACGAAAATAAACTCCACCTAAACTTGGTTTATATCTGACCCAGCTGGGCTGCAGGTCATAACTTCTTACCTGAAGTTCAGTTCACCTGATACTCGGACCGGCGGCCGCCTCGGGTCTCTCCTCTTGCCTCCACTTTCCCTCCTCCACCTGCTGCCTCCACCACTTGCTAATGTTACTGAATCTGAAGCTCCGCGATGCCGCCACACGAAGTAACGAGTAACGAGCCTATCTGAATCCCAGTAACGAGTAACGCGTTCCTGATTTTGGCATAATAACTAGTTACCGTGCTCGTTATAACTAGTTACCGTGCTGGTTACCACAATAATAACGTAGTTACTGTAACACGTTACTTAATAACGGGTTGGTCCCAACGCTGGCGCTGACCCACTCACTCCTTCCTCTTGTATGTGAACGGACTTGGAGGTGAAGATTTAGGTCCACCAGTTTTAGCGGCTACACCAACATCTATCATACGTGCACCGACGTGATGCTGCTGCAGAATCACTAATGAACGAGTCGAAGCTGACCGCACAACAATGCTGTCAGTGTCCCTCAGTGGTTCCCAGTCCCTCAGTGGTTCCCAGTCCCTCAGTGGTTCCCAGTCTCTCAGTGATCTCCTCTGGTTTGGTGTGGCTGTGTGAGAGCACGGTGGCTCCTCCTCACCGTCTGTCTTCTCTCTGCTGCCTTCTGGCTGCTCCCCTTTCACTTACCTGCAATAACAGGACCTCACCCACTTATTCTACAACTCCTTGAGTGACAGACAGTTTAGGCTACTTCAGCTTTTTAGTGTAAAACTTTCTACTTTTACTTCTTCGACTTCTCTCCGTGTCTCCGGAGCTCCGAGAGCCCGTTTGGATTATCACTCGCCCTCTGGACAGATTCATCTCGCTTTGCTCCACATGTGAAGAAAATCCCTCCCAAACTCAGCTTTCCACTCATCTGGTACTCCTCGCCACCACCCTTCCTCCGCCCTTTACCAGAACTCATTCACTCACTACTTTAACATATAGACTCATTAAATGAATCTGTAAAAACCTCCAGTTTATCCGAGCACGTCAGTCATGTAACTACGTCTTAAAGTAAACAGATGTTTGACCATTATAGTCCAAAATAAGACAGTAGCATGAAAATCTGTTATTTAATTTCTGGAATGATCCTTTCCTATCAGTTATTAAACAGTGTTAGCACCAAATGCTACTGTGAAGCTTTGGCACGTACCGAAGAATAAGATATGTGAAGACATAAACATACGTGATTTTAATTCCAGGCGTGAGTGACGCACAGCAGCCCTGTTCCAACCCCAGACTTATGTCTCAGCATGACACTGCACATCCTTTAAACTCACACAAAACGGGAACCAAGGACTACTTTTTCCAAATTAAGAGCATGCTTTTGTAGAGCAGGTTGACCAGGTTTTTGTCCTGTACCTCCCTGCTGCGATAGCATCCTTTGAGTCAACACAGCAGGTCAGTCACTTCTTTCGAGAGGGTTTCGTGTGCAGTGGCTTTGAAGTTGCCACGAGTCGAGTGCAAGCTGCCCCGTCGGTGTTTTGCTGGCTGAAAAGTGAAAATGAAGAATCATAAGCTATGATTTCAGCAGAAAGTAATGAAACCAGCCTGAAGACTGAAAGACTGAAACGTCGTGGAACTGGGAGAAGTTCATGACACATTTCATTTTATTATTTTTATTTTTTTGCATTTTCTGTGACAGCTTCTGTATTTTTCCGTTTCACAGAGGGAAGAATGAGCAGAGTCAGACAGTGCAGTCAGTGTGTGGCTATAAATAGAGGTGACCCACTCTGATGAGTGATGATATGACGATTGCATCACAACAAACTTCAGCTAATTTGATGCTAAGTGTTTTTAGTTAGTGAGCTGAGTGGCTGCACGGTCTGCATGTTTGCCTGGTGAGATCAGGAGAATCAGACTCAGAACAAAAGAAATTTTGTATCTCTTCCATTTAGTAATTAAGTAAAACTTTATTTAAACAGCACCTTTCAAGATAAAATCACAAAGTGCTTCACAGAAGCTAAAACCTAAAAATAAAAATAAACTAAAAGCAAGTTTAAAAAGATGAGTTTGTAGCTGTTTTTTAAAAGCGAGCACTGAGTCCACAGATCTCAGCTCAAAGGGAGACAGTTCCACAGTCTGGGGGCCACAGTCACAAAAGCTTTGTCGCCTTTTGTTTTCAGCCTCGTGTGTTGGACAGCAAGCCCTGGTCACATGACCTCAGGGACCTGCTGGGAATGTATGGATGTAAAGGTTCACTGATATATGTTGGTGCTTGTCCATGCAGAGCCCTGAAAGTCAAGGTCAAAACCTTAAACTGGATTCTGAATTTAACGGGGAGCCAGTGCAGCTGGATCAGCAGAGGTGTGACATGGGAGGACTGGGAGGACTGGGAGGACTGGGAGGAATTGGTCAGAAGCTTTGCAGCAGCGTTCTGAACAACTTGCAGACGCTCCAAAGAGGCTTTACATAAACAAGTAAACAAAGAGTTACAATAGTCCAGACGAGATGAAACAAATGCATGAATGACAGTTTCTAATTCGGAGCGCGATACAACGGGACTCAGCTTAGCGATGTTTCTCAAGTGATAAAAACAGGAGCGAACCAAAGATTTCACATCCAAAGTCAGAGCTGAGTCAATACTTACTTAATATTTAGCTTCTTTTCATTGACTCTGCTATAAAACAAAATATAATTCTCCTTCATCCTTAATGACCGAGCTTCATCCCACCGCAGCACTGTAGTATATCCTCACAGCACTTTCACAGTGCAGGGTTACGTGTGAGTTCAAAGCAGGCAGCTTTGCTCTGTAACGGAGGTTTCTTCATGCTCAGTGTGACTAAAGGCTGCTCCTGGGCAAATAGCATGGTTTTCTCTGCTACTGTAAGGTCCTGACCTTACAGTGTAAGACACCCTGACATGGAGTACAAATTGAATTAAAACATAATGAAGCATGGACTGTATTTAAAATGCCGTCCCACACGGCTTCAGCTTTAACATTTTCTAATACAATAACTAGAATTTTACTCCAAAACTGGAACACAGCTTTCTGGACACACAGCAGACCCACTACTGACTAAACTGTGCACTTCATAAACCTGTGAAAAATGACAGTTTAAGAAGAATTTGCTCAGTTTGAATTTGATGGCATCAACATCTGTCAAATGTTCGGACAGGGGCAACAAAAGGCCGGCAAAGTAAGTGCTACTAAAAAGAAACAGTTGGAGGAACATTTTGCAACTAATTGGGCGAATCTGCAAAAGCTCAGCAGCATGAGTGGGAATAAAGAGAGGAGCAGATTTTCTTAAAAGTACACGAGGGCAGAAGTTCACCAGTCTGCAAAAAAACAGCATCTACAAACTGTGCCAGTGTTAAAGTGTCCCTTAACGTAAAGTTGCAAAGACTTTGAAAATTTCATCTGCACTAAATAATATTAGCAAATCAGTAGATTCTGAAAATGCATGCCTATGGGACGAGGCCAAACAGCAGTGCTGGATGTGTGTTTGGGTGTTCAGGCACCACAGAGCTGCACACTGGAACGATCGTGTCATTGAAATAACTGCAGGGAATTTACATTCATGACTGGGCCATTCACAGATGCAGGTTACAGCTCGATCTTGCAAAAACATTTTTAAAAGTATGAATCATAATGCATGATGAATCATTGTTGGAAAACGTGGATGTTGCATCCTCCAAAGAGGAGCGGGTCGCCCGCTGTTATCAGTGCATTAGTACCTGTGCTTGCACATCTGGACAGCACCATCAGTGCTGACAGACGTGTTTTAGAGCATTTTCTCGCATGCAGATGACGTCTTTTTCAGGGAAGGCCTTTCATATTTGCTGAACCGCACATTTTAAAACAGCTTTGCATCAGAAGAATGCAGATGGTGAACTGCTCCAAGTGTGCAGTCCAGAACCTTCACCAGCTGAAACCACCGGCACACGATGAAACACAAAGATGAAAAGGAAACAGGACTTTTAGATAACTAACTCCCACCCAGAACGTGGGTTTATGAAATATGCAAATCACTGCGTTCTGTTTTCATTTACATGTCACAGTTTTTGGGGAATGTTTTTGTAATTGGGGTTTTATTTTAATCAAAGATGCTACAAAACTATGTCATCTATGTCATATATGTGCTTTGACATATATGTCAGAGCAGCCACACATCTGACATAAGACAGATCTTATTCACAGACGGTGTTACCACTGCTACCACACAGATGAGCTCGAGGCTCACCCAGCATTTCTACCCTGCTGTGTATGTATGCACAGTTAGATTTACAATCAGGCTGCTACAGTTTCACCATCTTTGGCTCTTACTGTACAACCCTGAACAAAGGGAGTGGAGGATAGACCTCACAGTGGTTAGCACTGTCGTGTCGCATTAACTGGGTCCACGTTGGGCTTGCATCTTCTCCCAGTGCCTGTGATGTATTGTATCGTGTAGGTGCCTTTCTGGTCTTACTGACCACTCAAAGGACTTTAGCTGAGAGACGTCACGTGTTTAACTGTACGTTCATACAGCACTTTATACATTTTAAGTACTTCACCCTCACAGTTCAGAAACAGCAGTTAGCCTGACATGCATGTGTTTGACTGCGAGAGGAAGCCATGCAGGCACAGCAAGAAGATGCAAACTCTGCATCCCTGCTTTTCAGCTACTCCAGCTTCCTCCACAGTTCAGAAACATGCTTGTTAGGTTAAATGGTAAATGGCCTGTATTTGTATAGCGCTTTTACTAGTCCCGCCTAGGGACCCCAAAGCGCTTTTACACGTCCAGTCATCCACCCATTCACTCTCACATTCATACACTGGTGGAGGCAGCTACAGTTGTAGCCACAGCTGCCCTGGGGCAGACTGACAGAAGCGAGGCTGCTATATCGCGCCATCGGTCCTTCTGGCCAACACCAGTAGGCGGTAGGTGAAGTGTCTTGCCCAAGGACACAACGACCGAGACTGTCAGAGCCGGGGCTCGAACCGGCAACCTTCCGATTACAAGGCGAACTCCCAACTCTTGAGCCACGATCGCCCCAGGTTAACTGGTGATTCTAGATTGTCCGCAGGTGTCAGTGTGAGTGTGAACAGTTGTCCTTCTGTGAGTTAGCCCTGTGATGTCCTGTGCAACATGCCTTTTGCTGGGATGGGCTTCGGCCCAAATAAGTGGGGAAAAGGATGGATGAACACAGCAGTAGTGCAAACTAGCAGTGCGAGGCTGAGGCCACACTCATGAGTATGTTTCCTTTTCCCTGCATTGTGAATATCCAGCATGAGTAGGAAATGACACGTCTTTGACACTTGCTGCAGGGTTCAGCAATTTGCCACAACATCATGTTGTTTATCCTGAAACTCAGTGTGCAAATATTAAACCTGACTGCTCAGGTCAGCTGTGTGGCTGACAGCTCTGTGCATGGTGCTGCAGAGCTGGATACACCTGCTGCACTTTTTACTTCTGTTTAATGAAGTGAAATTAAAAATGAAAGATCAGGAAATCAGACTCAGAGCCATGTGATTTTAAATCTCAGTGACACTAATGAAATTAAATGATAGAACATGTGATGAAATAAAGGTCTGTGTGTGTGTGCGTGTGCGTGTGTGTGTGTGGGGGGGGGCAAGGATTTTCTGCGCAGTGTACCAGGGGCACAGAGAAAAGTTGTCGTACCATAGGCACGAGGAGTGTGTGTGTGTGTTACTGTGTAAGTCATAATTCTCAGTGTTTAATGAATCAGGATGCTAAGCAGGGAGCTGCTGTGTGTATAGAAACGTGACTTCACTGCGGTTCATGAAAGCTCGCTGAGGTCTTGAGGAGTTTAAAGGATTAAAGGAAGCTCAGAGTTGTTTTTGTCATTAATAATAAATGATTCCTGAAAGAATTCATCCACAGTCCATCAACAAATTAATTATTTTTCACCCTGTTACAGTAAATGTTTGAAGGCTGTTTGATTATTTATTTGTTTTATTAACCTTCAGTTCATCCAAAACTGAGACGATTGAAATCTTAAAATTTTCAATGTTTATTATTTTTCGACTCAGACACAGCAACGCATATAAAAACTATACTAAAATACAGAAAACAGTGTTATAAAATAAATACAGACATAAAGAGAAATCAGAATTAAAAACAAAAAAACTGCAAAAATATAAAACATCAGGATATTTGGTTGCCAACAGTAACAGTGAGGCACAACCTGTGACTGTCATTTCAGATGATGTTGAGATTATTTAGCATGACCTCCTTCCTGTGGACCTCCTTCCCATCACAGTCACGTGATCATTAAAAAGTTAGGTGCAGCTGTGATAGTGGCCCAGTCGTTATCAGATACCAAATACAGTGTCCAACAGATAAGTGGTGAAAGTAAACAAAAAGGATGTGTGTTCCTGGAAGAACAGATGAGTAACAGTTTGTTTCTGGATGGCTTGTATTTCAAATCTTAGTTTTTTAGAGCAACAATCACCACAGCTAATGTTAGCATGTTTGATTACCAACAGTGTTGGGGAGTAACGGAATACATGTACCGCCGTTACGTATTTAAAATACAAAATATGAGTAACTGTATTCCGTTACAGTTACCGTTTAAAAAGGTGGTATTTAGAATACAGTTACTTTGTTGAAATAAATGGATTACACGGCGGTACTTCCCTGTTTCATATTGTGGCGGGTCAGGACTGTTTGGGTTTTGTTTGACAGCTACGTTCTGTTGTTCCAGGCAGCGTTACGGTTGCCATGGTTACAGGGTGACGCTCTCTCTCTGCGTGTTTCCTGGGTGAGAGAGCGCCTGTTGTTGTTGTTGTGCTAAGCTAACAGGCAGAATGCTACAGGTATAGCTCTAAAGAATGTAGCATCATGGGCAGTGTAGTCCGTGCTGCAGGGAGAATGGACTGCCATACCCGTTATGTGTCTGAGCGAGGGAGGGAGAAAAAGGAAAAGTAGGAGCTGTCATCGAGCAGAAACGGGAGCTGGAAGCATGTAAATATAATAATAACCACTGCAGCCAAGAAGAGAGCCTGACGAGCCCAGCTGTAAGTAAGCTATTAAGACTCGACTGTACACCGTGTTCGTGTTTTCCTCTGAAACAATAAGTTCTGTTGGAGCAGCCTTTCAACGCCTCTCTCTGTCTCTGCTAGCAAAGTTGACCCAGACAACAAAGTAAAGCTAGTTTTCAGCTACGAGCCGACATGAACCCACTGTATTAGCCAGAGGTCCCTTTACTACGGTTCGGAGCCGCGGACCTTCAGTAACAGTAATAAATCACAGCAATAGTACATTCATGTAGTTGTAAACAGCATGATAATATATTAAGTAATCCAAAGTATTCAGAATACGTTACTCTCATTGAATAACGTAACGGAATACGTTACAGAATACATTTTGGGGCATGTAATCTGTAATCTGTAATGGAATACATTTTAAAAGTAACCTTCCCAACACTGGTTACCAAACTACATCCATAAACTACAAACAGGTGCACATACCTGCTGATTGTTGCTTAGAGACTAAGAAAACAGACTGATGCTTAAACAACAAACTGTTTGTCTGCTTGTTTCATTAAAAATGCTACAAAATGCAATAAGAGCACAAACAATGTGGACAGATGTAACATCTAGCAGCAAGAGTCCTGACAGGGACTAGAAAGAGAGAGCAGATTTCTCCTGTTTTGGCTTCCTGTTAAATCCAGAATTCAAAATCCTGCTCCTCACATACAAGGTCTTAAATAATCAGGCCCCATCTTATCTTAATGACCTTGTAGTACCATATCACCCTATTAGAGCACTTCGCTCCCGCTCTGCAGGCCTACTTGTTGTTCCTAGAGTATTTAAAAGTAGAATGGGAGGCAGAGCCTTCAGTTTTCAGGCCCCTCTTCTGTGGAACCAGCTTCCAGTTTGGATTCAGGAGACAGACACTATCTCTACTTTCAAGATTAGGCTTAAAACTTTCCTTTTTGCTAAAGCATATAGTTAGGGCTGGACCAGGTGACCCTGAATCCTCCCTTAGTTATGCTGCAATAGATGTAGGCTGCCGGGGGATTCCCATGATGCATTGAGTTTTTCCTTTCCAGTCACCTTTCTCACTCACTATGTGTTAACAGACCTCTCTGCATTGAATCATATCTGTTATTAATCTCTGTCTCTCTTCCACAGCATGTCTTTATCCTGTCTTCCTTCTCTCACCCCAACCAATCACAGCAGATGGCCCCGCCCCTCCCTGAGCCTGGTGCTGTCGGAGGTTTCTTCCTGTTAAAAGGGAGTTTTTCCTTCCCACTGTCGCCAAAGTGCTGCTCATAGGGGGTCATATGATTGTTGGGTTTTTGTCTGTATCTATTATTGTGCGATCTACTGTACAATATGAAGCTCGTTGAGGCAACTTTTGTTGTGATTTGGCGCTATATAAATAAAATTGAATTGAATTGAATTAACAGGCCTGCCTGGCTGCACCTTCGCACAGACAGAGTTCCTGTAAAAGAGGAAACTTTCATTAAAAGCTGTGAAGCTGTGGCCACGAGAGGAACTGCAGTTACTGGCCTTTCATTATCTTCATTTTTCAGTCCTGGAAGTTTAAACGAAGAACCGATAACAAAGGCTATTGTAGCCGAGTGGTAAATTAATAATAATATTTTCCATTTCAGTTAACCAAATATCCATCTAAGGTTCAAAAAGGGGTCTTAAAATGTTTGTTTCCATGTAAGGTAAGACAAGAATGTTATTGGGTAATGTAATGTCATTGCTTGTGCTATTTCTTTGGTTATCTGCATGTTGTGTGCACTTGAAGCTGTTAGTTTTATAGGTTTGTGTAGTTGCATATTGTGGTCACTGGGGGGGGGGGGGGGGGGGGGGCAGTGCTTAAGGGTTAACTGCAGTTTTCCAAAAAGAAACTTAACAGGAAATGCATCTTTGGGACTTGTATACTTTTCTTTTTGTTGTGGATGTGGAACGGGAATGTTGTGAAGGAGTTAAATTGTTGGTAAGGAATTGTTAAATAACTCATTGAAACATATTGGTATGATTGTAGTGCAGCGGCAAAACGTCAGTATTTTAACTAGATGATGTTGATGATGAAAAGGACATAAAAAGAGAGTAAGAGTGATTTCAAGCGTAATGGTGCATTACAGGGAATGTGTCTTTGCTGATCAGTAGTATTCATGATATTTGGCATATTTATGTGTTTATATGTGTAAAAAGCACAACCAATACAGCCTTCGTTCGCACAAAACCATACAATTGATTGTCCCAAAAATCAGAACAGAATTGGGGAAAAAGCTTTTAAATACGCTGCCCCTGCTTCCTCTGCAGAAGGAACTGAAATGATCTGACTTGGTTACCTTGGGAGAGTTTAAGTCTGTCTTAAAGGAACGAGAGAACAGCTCTTTTACTCAGTGTGATTGTTTTTAATGTTCTCTTAATTTGATCTGTTATCGTATATTTTACACATGTTGGTATGGGATGTTGTATTTGTTTTAAATGTTATATACCTATGTGGTATGTGACTTTTGTTGCCATGATGCCAGGTCTCTCTTGGAAATGAGATTTTTAATCTCAATGAGATTTTTACCTGGATAAATAAAGGACTAATAAAATGTATTTCTGAAATGTATGATGCAAAGCACCTGTATGCGCAGCGTGCAGCAGCCATTTTCTCCATGCAAGGGAAAGGTGGGAGATCGTGTGTGTGCTCCAGTCCGAGTGAGCTGAGATTTCTGTGGCATGTAAGTGTTTATTAACATGTGTGTAACACTTCCACAGTTTTAAAGGAGCTTGTGTGATTTAGCTCTTTGTATTTTGTTCTGCACAGACAGAGGCCACTGCCGTATTTTTGTGTATTTCATTTCCTTTATTCCTCGTGTTGTATTGGCGCATCTTTGTTTAGTCGGTTATTCTGGTACTGTTACCTCTCGTGCTGTCGATGTTCAGTACAAGTCCACATGGCCGCTGTTTGACTAAAGTAAAGGTCAAAGGACATTTTTTGTTTATTCAGTCGTCATTGACAATAAAACTGCACATTAAGAACCCCAGTAACTGTGTCCTGTGTGGCTAACCATTTCCCAGGCTACACTATAAAAGGTTTTTAACGACACAAGTATTACAAATGTTTAAAAACAGGATGCTCACCTTTACAGACCATCAAAGCTGCGCTCTTCTAGTGTAGCACAAACTATCAGAGGTGGCTTTGCTGTTAGATTCTGTTCTCCAAGTTATGAGTTACAAAGAAACGGAATCGTTCCTCTGGCTTTTTGTTCTGACACCAGCCACTGGACATCCTTAACCCGAGTGCACGTTGTGTCCGTTAGAGGGCGACACCGAGGCGAGAGGGGCCGGCCCAGAGCCAGTCCCAGGCAGGCTGTAGTGCCACTGAGCCGGGTACAGCAGACAGACACAGAGAAGGGCTGGTGGAAGGAGGAAGGCTCCTCATGACGCCGGGCTTTACCGGGAACTGAAAAAAACATCTACCTGTTTTGGAAGGAGGAAATTTACAGAACAGAATGCTTCGTGTTTGGATGCTGATGGCGGTGCAGGTAAATATCTCTGTTTTAACCGCGAAGAGCTGCGGTGGGTTTTCGCCGCAGCAGAGCGATGCTGGTTAGAGGAGACGGAGAGGAGCGCTCTGCGCAGATGGGAGGACAATACAGTTGAACTAGAAAACACTTCCCGTCGTTTGTACTCGTGTGATCGGTGCTATTCTCACCAAAGAGCCGCTTAGATTCGCTCAGCCCGCTGGGAGGAAAACGCTGCTGGTCCCGGGCAGGAGCGACGCAGTCGCGGCGTAACCGTGTGTCGGTGAGAGCTGCGGGTTTCAGCTCGGATGCTGCTGGTGTGAAGACTCCCGAGTCAGGAGCCTCTTTATCATCCGTGCCTGCATCCTCGGTGACAGGGGGCTGTCCGTCGCCCTGTTCCGGCTGCTCATTGTGTGTTTGCCTTCTGCCCGAATACCGCGCGTTACTTTTATTCAGCTGTAATCCAGTCTGACCGGATCTGTGTCACATAGCGTCGATCTCCATTAAAAAAAAGATGGCAGTTTGATTTGTCCTCTCACGCCCAGACATGACGCTGGAGCCAGAGTGGTGTCTGAGCCGCGGCTCGGGTCACGGTGCCGGCTGCATCCACGCCTGCTCTCGCCCCGCGCTCCTGAGGCGCAGTCATGCTAACCTTTAATGCTGTTTCTGTGCTGTCACTCGGCCTGTGGGAGCTGGTGTGCAGCAGGAGTCCGTGTAACATCCACAGTCCTGTGATTCAGCATCAAGCTGAACTTTTGAAAGCACCGGTGTTGTGTTAGGGTTAGTGTTTTATTACTGCTGACATTTTCCATCCATTTCAGCAGCAACACTGAAAAATCTGTGTTTTTATTTAATATACTCAGAAAAATAAAAGTATAAGCGTGGAAGATGTTTTTAACTGTGGCTTTGAAGATGTTATGGATGATTTGCATTAAAGCAGCAAAGCTCTGCCACAGGCGAGGCTCCATGTGGGCTGAAAGAAGCACACAAATGCACCTTCAGCAAGATTTAATGGAGGCAAAGAAAAGACAAGGCGATCCTTTCTGTGTGGGAAAAAATCAATGAAGAAGACAGTGCTGTGCCAAAGGGTCAAAGGTTGGGTCCTAAAATAAGCCCATCACCAATGCCTCCCTCTCAAAAAAGCAAGGTCAGCGCTCTCCAGGGCTTACCTCCAATCCTCTACAAGCCTTTGATTGGTCGCCTTTGTTACCTAGTAGGTACAATTTGTCGCTGTTATCAAGGCTTTGATCATGTAGCTGAAGGTGCTGCTGCTGATGGGGTTAATGATTCAGTGATATGTGACTGTAGAGGGTTAACGGGCTTGTAGATAATGCAGTTATTTGTAGATAAAACAGTTAACAGCATTAGGCAGAACATCATCTCAGTTAGTGGAGATAATGAGCCCCCTGTTCCCCGCAGCCTTTAGTTACACCAGGAGGAAGAAATGTTTGCAAGTTGATTAGGGTTTGATTTTATCTGTGGTGTCACAAATGCTCTCCATCCTTGTGATAATGCCCCTCTGTGTGCTGACCTTTCCTCCTGAGGGGGGCTCTGCTAAATTATTGTCATTTGTGAATCCTGTGCTTTGTGATTAAAATGACGCAGATTAATTTTGCTGCGGGCAAAGCTTTAAACGCTTGACTCACGGAGAACTTTGAAGTGATGGCGAGCTTCAAATTTAAATATATAAAGAGGCTCATAATCAACAAACGAGGGGACGTGTTAGACTTTCTGCATTCATCGAGGATAACGACGCACCGCACCAACTCATCTTTAATCAGAGGTGCATCTTTTGCACCAGCTGTGTTTACATGAAGCTGACTCACTGAGGACGAGTGATGCTTTTGGGTGGAAAGTCCACCCCCACGTTAGGCTTAAAGATGTGTAGAGGAAAAAAGTCAAATATGCAGCATCTGTTTATTGTATGGAAATGGCCCATAAAAGAGCTGCAGTTGAGGCAGGCCTCCTCTTTACTGGGGAAACAAGATGCCCACAGAGGTAACCTGCAGAACACTTTGTTACCTTTGATGTATTTTAGCTGCTGAAATAGTGAGTGAGTAATGTCAGGTGTTAAGAAGATGCGGCTTTTCAGCAGTGGATGATTAGTCCTCTTTCCCAGAAACAGTGGGTGCAGCGTTTGGTTGGAGTAGCTGGGTCCACAGCACGCTGTTCAGTCAGTCAGCTGACAATGAATCTGAGCCTCTTATCAAAAATCAAGAAGGCTGATAATAAACTCCAGCCACGAGCTGAACGGTTAATGAAAATAAGCCACGTCTGTCGGTGTTGGACTCTATTTCTTTATTTCACCACCAGCAGATATGTGGAACATCCAGAGCTTTACAGTTTTGATGTATTTGTCAGATTTGAAGGTGCCAAGTCTGGAGTTCCTTAAGTGGCCACTAGGAGCAGCAGAGTCCCTGCAGACTTCCGTGTTAAACAGTCTAACGCTGCTGAAATTATGCACAGCTGGCACAAAAGAACTTCTTTTAAAAATAAATTTTCTTTCGTATAATAAATAATAATATAATAAATAATAATATAATAAATATACAGTAGTTGGAATATTTCTCTTATACGTGGAAAGACTTAGAGTTGTGGGCGTGGCTTCTTTGACTGAACAGTGTGCTGACTGGTCGGTTTCCTTCAGTCTGGTCGTCATCATTGTTAGCGCTGGCTGGCAGTTTTTTAATGATTTGTAAAATAATGTTGCTCAGCGTGTGGCACAGAAGTTTGTGCTGCACTCTGATTATTGTGTTAGTCTGTTGCTCAGCGCTGGTTAGCATCTGTGCCTGAACATCGGACCCGTGCAGTTTATGGTGTATGCAGCTAGCTAATGAAGCTAGCATAGCCCGATACATTAGCACTGCACCCGGTCAGCTAAATATGGTCACTGCTGGCGTCGGAAAACCAACATGCAGTGTTGGGGAGTAACGGAGTACATGTACCGCCGTTACGTATTTAAAACACAAAATATGAGTAACTGTATTCCGTTACAGTTACCGTTTAAAAAGGTGGTATTTAGAATACAGTTACTTTGTTGAAATAAATGGATTACACGGCGGTACTTCCCTGTTTCATATTGTGGCGGGTCAGGACTGTTTGGGTTTTGTTTGACAGCTACGTTCTGTTGTTCCAGGCAGCGTTACGGTTGCCATGGTTACAGGGTGACGCTCTCTCTCTGAGTGTTTCCTGGGTGAGAGAGCGCCTGTTGTTGTTGTTGTGCTAAGCTAACAGGCAGAATGCTACAGGTATAGCTCTAAAGAATGTAGCATCATGGGCAGTGTAGTCCGTGCTGCAGGGAGAATGGACTGCCATACACGTTATGTGTCTGTGAGCGAGGGAGGGAGAAAAAGGAAAAGTACGAGCTGTCATCGAGCAGAAACGGGAGCTGGAAGCATGTAAATATAATAATAACCACTGCAGCCAAGAAGAGAGCCTGACGAGCCCAGCTGTAAGTAAGCTATTAAGACTCGACTGTACACCGTGTTCGTGTTTTCCTCTGAAACAATAAGTTCTGTTGGAGCAGCCTTTCAACGCCTCTCTCTGTCTCTGCTAGCAAAGTTGACCCAGACAACAAAGTAAAGCTAGTTTTCAGCTACGAGCCGACACAGAACCCACCGTATTAGCCAGAGGTCCCTTTACTACGGTTCGGAGCCGCGGACCTTCAGTAACAGTAATAAATCACAGCAATAGTACATTCATGTAGTTGTAAACAGCATGATAATATATTAAGTAATCCAAAGTATTCAGAATACGTTACTGTCATTGAGTAACATAACGGAATACGTTACAGAATACATTTGGGGCATGTAATCTGTAATGGAATACATTTAAAAGTAACCTTCCCAACACTGCCAACATGGCAGCAGCCAAAACATCCAGGCTTCAAAATGCAGAGATGGGCTACGGCCGTCTGTTATATAAGACCGATGGTCTCGTCTGAAAATATGTTTCTGTGGCACAAACAGCCTTCAGTGGAGATTTATCAGAGTGGACTGTGGACAGAGAAGTTTAGCAACAAAGCTAATGCAGATAGCTGTGAAAAATGCTGAGCATCGGCCCAGATTATCAGTCAGGTTGTTAATTGCTTGAACACTCGTCTCATTGATGGACTCTGTTCTTAAATGATCTTCAGTGTCAGCTCCAATTAGAGAACACCGTTCAGCTCGCAGCACGACCTGATTCCTTTTCTCTCCTTTTGATCATAATATTTCTGTCAATGATAATATAATGTAAGGTGAGATGACCTGCCATCATCAGCAGAGGCGATGAGTTGCATTAAGTGATCACATCCTTGACTCTGATAAAGAGGTCAGGTGTGTTTCAGAGGTTTACAGCCTGTCTGTTTGCTGAGCTGCTTCACGACTGTTCGCAGAATGAGCTTCATCCACCAGCTTCATCCACCAGCTTCATCCACCAGCATTAGAACATAAAGTCATTTCAGAAGCTTCCTCTCCTCGCGCTGACTGTTCGTATGCCTTGTCACATACCTGCTGTGGCTGTAATTACTGTACGCTGCATCCCAAACAATGAGTTGTGACATGAAGGGCTTAATCAGTAAAGTCTGTGAAAGCAACGTGACACAACAGATCTGTCAGATATTAAAGGAGGATCCTTACTGAGCGTGCTTTCACCATTAATCTGAGAGCCTCCCCTGTGTATGCATTGATTGCTTCATGTATTTAATAGCCGTCAGTTTCAGATTCCAACAATGACACGAAGCTGTTTTCACAATGTTTCATTTAAAATGAAAACGGTTACAAAACTGGAAAAGTTTTAGATTCTTTTGATGAATTGTTGCTGATTACTTTTCTGCTGTTAGACTGGTTGGTTGATTCAAGGTCAAGTTGATTTTTTTACCCACAAGAGGCAATTTTGTTGCACTGCAGGCAGTAAATAAAATAATCATCAACAATCGACACACTAAAAATTTGGGATTACATCAGGTTTCTGAAAAGGCCAAAAGCAGGAGGGACAAATCAGTTCTTAAATCTGTTGGTCCTGCATCTTGGAGGATTACATCTGAGACCAGATGGATTCAGCAGACTGAAAGAGGGCTGACCAGGATCAGCAGGGTCTGATCAGGCCTCCTTTGTGGCTTCAGTGTTGCTGCACATTCAACCAACTGCTTCTTTGAAGGGAAGCGAGTCAAGAAAGAAACGAATGCTGGTCTTTGCATCAGAGTTTCTTTCTTACATTAACAGCAACATCAATTTAAAATCATATTTTAGAACTAAAACTGTGCAACTGTGCATCCAAATCACTTAGCAGCATACAGTATGTCAACCCCCCCCCCCCCCCCCCCCCCCCCCTTTCCTTCTGGTAAGCCAAGTAGAGGCTTCATCTCGTGCCATGTTTGGGCTCCTGCTTGTGTTTGGTTTACGACCAAAATAATCCCAAAAAGGGAAACGTAGTATTCTTGCATCAGATTCCTCCCTGATTGCATTCACTTAAAATGTCCTGTGGGGATGTCTGAACACGTTGCACTCGGTCCATTTACAGTCTGACTGCCTCTCCCGTGGTGTAGACACATTTATGTAGACCGTGGTCACCCAGCACTGGATCCTGGTTAGTTTTACAGCGTTTGAAGAGACGCACAATGACAAAATGATCTGTGTGCTTCATAAAGGCTCCATCACTCAACTGTATATAAAACAAAAGTGGTGAAAGGACTCATCTGTGGGGAGCTCTCGGGAAGAAGAAGGAGCCTCAGACAAACTGTATTGACTTTTACCTTTTGTGCCAAGTAAAAAATCAACTCCCGGCATATCGACACCACCCCAGTGGTGTGGATGCTTAGACGCGAGCTTGGGCAGTTCAAAGCATTCGTACACAGTCAACCTGCCTCCTGTGGAAGCAAGTTTGTTTGAATTGCACAGAAAGACCCATTTATAGTCCTTCCAGGTGAGCCATGCATGACATCAACCACCCGCACAACAGCAAAGAAACAAAGAGAACTTCCAGACATAGGAGCGATCACCCAGCAGGAAGTGGATCACCGGGAATTATAAGGAAAAAGGAGATCAGCCCCTCTGTCCTGGAACGGCCTCTTTCCAGTTTCTCTCCGCTGCACGTTTTGCCTGATCTGTTAATGTGACCACTGAATCCCACGCTGCACGCTGCAAACACAGCATCAGAAACACATGAGTACTTCCTCCTTACTTATGCTAATAAGGGAACAGATAAAAGGCAGCCTGCCCCCCCCCAGCGAGGACGCAGCGAGGACGCAGCGAGGACGCAGCGAGGACGCAGCGAGGACGCGAGAGTTTAAATTTTTTTTGGGTTAAGTGGAAGCGAATCACAGCACCCTGTTGGCTTTATTCCTTTAATCACAGAAGAACAACAGATGCTTTTCTCTGTGCAGGACTGGGAGTGTGTGTGTCTGTGTGCGTCAGTGTGTATGTGGGACAGGGGGTGGAGGGGGGTCACATTGGGCCAACGCTCAAACAACAGCAGAGACAAAAGTCTAGACGCTAATTATCATCAAAATTAATTGACCCAGTTGTCTGTTGCGCCTCATAGTGATTAATAAAGCTCTCTTGGCTCGGCCGGTGCTGCACTGGGTCTATTTTCCCTCTGACGCACGCCGCTGCTTCTGCCGCCACACCGCAAGACGAGCAAAACAAACCCAATAAGTAAATGTGGGAAATGAGATAATTGGTCTGTGCTAATTACGTTTCCTTTGCTGGTTTCTCTCCTTATATTCATGCTTAACAAGTCTTCTGAAACAAAGTGGTGTCTGTCATTTTCATGAACGACCACAGAGAAGTCTTTGTGATTTTCTGCTGTTTGAATCAGCTCGATAATGCTCTGGAGAAAAACATCCTTTTGCCAGGTCGAAGGGGTAAAAAGGTGCAATCTGAAATGCAAACAGCTCTTTTTATTCTCTTTCCTCGTCTTTAGGCGGTGGTTGTGGGTGGAGAGGCCGAGCAATCGTTGTCAAGCAAGCAGGGGTCGTTGCCATGCACGAGGGGGTTTACACAGGAGGAATACATCATCGAGATGGAGCCAGAGCTGGCGAAGGGACAGGCTGTCTGCAACGGTCAGTGCTCGCACACACACACACACACACACACACACACCCACACGCACACACACACACACTCGGGACAACTCCAGTAATAATCCCCTGCTGTTGGGTGGGGGTTGCTTAAGAGTCCTGCTGATATTTGAACCATAATGGAGCTTGGAGAGGACTGACCTTTGCAAAGACTGAGTGTGGATTAGACTGATGCACTGAGCCGATATGGGCCTCCTGTTGAGGTGGATGTGTGTCTGCCTTAATCTGATTTCAGCATTGTGATGAAACTCGACTGTGACTCGAGCATTTAATGGATTTTTGTTGATGTTTTTAATGTAAAACCATCACTGAATGTTTCAGTCTTCTTCTTCTTCTGGAAAAACTTGGTGGTGGTCTCACCCCACAGTTCTGATCTCACCTGAACCCACAGGTCCACAGCTTTAAGCCACAGGAAAAGATTAAATGTTGGTTAAATGTTGGTTAAATGTTGTCGTCGCTACTTTGGCTTTGGTGCTCTCCTGTTGGAAATCCCGCCGGCCTCGTGCTCTGAACATAAGAAAGTGGACGATTTTTGTTCTTTGGTAGACTTGAGCTCATGAGCTGCAACTTCAGCCAGTTGAGCAAATAGTGGGAAAAATATTTAATCTGCTACCAACCAACTGCTGAAAGCTAAAGCAGTCAGTGGGTCAGAGGTTTGAAACAAGCGCATGTTAAGAAAATTCTGTGATTTCTTTCACTGAATGTTACTTTCTGGCTTCAGGCAGGTTTTCTGTCCACTTTCTGTAACATGTTTTTCACTTTCACGTTGTACCTGCAGCTTCACACCATGCTGGATAAGTCAACCTGTAGTTTCCACACAAAGAGAGGTTGCACGGCCTGGTGTTGTTTACCTGATCAAGCAGAATAAATGAGCACGCTGCTCGTCTGTGCTGTGTGTGGCAGAGCGGTCGGAGCGATCTGTATTGAGCGAGCCCCGGGGTATCAGCAGCAGGTTGGTCAATAAGCACAGGATAGCAGCAGGGTTGTGAGGCGGTGCTGTGTGTGGCCTCCGTGAGTGATATGGAGCTGCTTTGCATATATCTGTATTTCAAACAGAGCATTAGTGACTCTGTAACCTCTTTGTTTATTTTATGCATGTTAACCTCGCTGAATTTAACAGAAGATTAAAGACAAACATGCAGCTGCTTGGATACGGCTTCAGTCGTGTTCTGCTGGGTCGAGGTCGATCAATATTCAAACTGGAGCTTGATCTCTGCTCGCATGTTTGCCTCTGTTTGAGAAAAGCTCGTTTCAGAAACTGGGAGAAATGCTCCACACAAATGTGCAGTCGGGTTATTCTGTGCATGCAGGATGATGCCTGTGATTTAGCATTTTAGTGCAGCGAGACGTGTAAGAGTTGTGTTTGAGTGCGATAGTGTTGTTTGACTCATGGCCCATATAGTTCAGCTCTGATGAGGGTGGCGTGCGAGCTCAGAGAGGAGCTGATCTTCTGGCTTTGTGTTGCAGAGATGCTCTTCAGCCTGAGAGAGAAAACTGTGGACAGTGCTCGCTGTGAAAGTAGGAAACAGCTCGGAGAGACTCTTTCCTCTGCTGGAAATAAATCAGTGTCCGTTGTGTTACAGCGAGTCTGAAACAGAGCAGCCAGGCAGCAGGCAAAAGCCCAACAATAACACAGCTTTGAGGTGGTTGTGCATGTGTGAGTGTGTATGAGTGGGAATGTGTGAGGGAGTGTGCGACTACATGTTTGTGTGCTTCGGTGGACATGTGTGGGCTCTGAAGTGTGACGAGGCGAGAGCGAGTGAAGCCGACAGAGCTGTTGCAGAAACACGAAGAGTGCGCATTTCAGTGTGTCCTCCTGTGGTGATGTGCAGGTGAGGGGGCGGGGCCGGAGGGTCAGCAGACAAATCAGGAGGCTGTGTTTTTAGACAGTGTAACAAACACTAATGGCTACTTTGTATGCAGCCAGAGATGAATAAAGATCTGTGTCGCTCTCCAGCAAAAACTCCAAAAAAGTGTTTCTTTCTCACAAATCTAGAAATAAATTGAGGAAATAAAAGTTTAAATATGCTGCACTGTAATGATGTCAGCGCCCTAATGGACAAGTGATATTGCTTTTTTCACTTCTCATATTTATAACAGGTCAGTGGCCTTTGCTTTAGTCATGTCAGGCTTTAGTCCCGCCCACCCTGCCTCTCTACAGGCCCGTGTGTGATAATAACAATCCTCTGCGCTAGTTTCCTCAGTGTAGTCAGCCTGGTTTCTCTGCTAAGATTATATTTCTATACGCAGATTGGACATAAGTCTTAGTTTTGGTAGGAGCAACCCAAACAGACTGAACTGTGTAGTCTTACATCCGTGTGTCTGATGAGCTGCTTCTGCTGCTGCCATGTTAAAGTCTGATTTCCTGGAAAAAACTGTGTGGTTGTGGCGACGAACAGTCATTATTGAATATAAATATTCTTATTATTGTATTAGATTGTTTTGTGTTTGTAATGTTAAATCACTGATTTCATTAATTATTAAATATCAGAGACAAAGCTACCTGCTGACATAACTACTGTCCCAGTTTGTTAGACACAAAGGTGGCAGCCTATCAGAGCACGAGGTCAGTGATCAGCCAAAGACAGCAGCGTTTACATTTGATTGTTTTCAAAAACAGTATTTTACATTTTCTGCCCTTAATTACTGAAAGAATAGAATATTTGGAGCATTTGGCTGTGGTGCTGATGAAAGGCACCACTGAGCTGTGTGGAGGGCATCTTTGCTGGATAAAAAGTGATGGCTCTGGGTGCTTTTAATTATTTAATTGGAGCAGAGGAAGACTGAATGATTAATGAGGAGATGGAGGCGAGAGACATAATAAAGAGCCAGACAAATGAAGTGTCTGAGGGAAGGTTAGAAAGAGAAAGGGGTGAGAGGTAAAGACTAAAAGCGGAGACACGGAGCAGGGAGTCCGACAGCATCCTGTGCCTTTGGTTTTACTGACAGACTTCCCCCAAAATAAAACCTACAGCTCAGTGAACGACAGCTACAATCACATTAGGGGTGGGCGATATAAACGATATACGATATAAACGATATAAATTTGGCCAACGATAGAGATTTTGACTATACCGCTCTATCGCGATAGCGCATGTTGATGATGTCATCAAGCTGCGCCTGTTTTGGTCGAAAGCATCGCAGCGGCTACAACCATTATCATCTGCAAAATATGCCGACAGTCACAGCAAAGAGATGAAGCACTTTTGAAATATGGGGAAAGCCAAAAACTGCGCTTCCTCCACTTCCGTAACACTGATTCATTAATGACTTTTATCGAGTGGAAAAAAGTTGGTGTTCATCCTCCAGCTTCACTGTGCTAATGTTATGCTAACATAGCTGTGTTGCTAGCGATCACGTAGCACATCATTATATACCAGGTAGCCCAACTTCAGTAACCCTGCAAACGTCACTGCTGTTTATTTTTCTCTCTTTATTTATGTTGGAAGTGGTAGCAGAGGTGTACGTTTGAATTAGTTTCAGAAATCTCAGTCAGAACATGCTATATCATGTTTAGGTGGAAGCTAGCGAGCTAACTTCCTGCTAACTTCTAACTCCGTTAAATTTAATAAATTCTGTTTTCATGGATGCCTGGATGTTAAACTTCATTGTTACACCTGGTAAAGCAGCATCGCTGATGATTTTATTAAAGATGAAATAATTTAGACAGTTTTTAACTCTCAGTGTTCGTTTGACTTTGGGACCTGGAGGGACGGAGTTTAGGACCCAGATTACACCGTGAAGCTCCTCACTACGGCAGCCGTAATGCTCTGACAATCCATCAAGCAGTGCTGCTTACCAAAGTTGTACTAAAACATTTTTAACAGATTTCTGCCCAAATCGGTTCGAGGTCAGTAAGCACAACCAGAATTCATACATAAGGCACACTCTGGATTTTTGAGAAAATTAAAGGATTTTAAGTCCTTATAGTGTGGAAAATACGTTATACAGAAGAAAATAATATATAGTGATATATATTGTTACCGCACGTGCTTCAAATTATATCGCGATATGAATTTTAGGCCATATCGCCCAGCCCTAAATCACATATTTGCTTCGAATTTTGACTTTGTGATGTTCCTCAAAGGATGGCTTTGACTGAAGCTGGGCAAAGTGTGAGGAGAAAGAAAAGATTTCTTTCTTTTTTAATTTCTTTGTAAAAGTTGTAAAATTAAATCGTGGTTCCTAAACCAAGTTTCAGGTAACGAGGTGGAAAAAACAACACATTTAGTTCTTACAGGAAACAGCAGCGAAGATTTCAGTGGAAAAGAAACAAAAAATAGGCAGTTACATGTAAAGTTGATTCAGCTGCTGCCAGACCAGCGTGTGAGTCAGTGTGTGTGTGTGTGTGTGTGCGTGTGTGTGTGTGTGTGTGCAATGACTCTCTGCAAAGAAATACATGTTGCGGCTTGGTTTGTGTGGGCTCTCTTCCTGTTTGTCGTCTTATTTGTGTGTGTGTGTGTGTGTGTGTGTGTGCGTGTGTGTGTGTTTGTGCGTGTGTGTGTGTGTGTGTGTGTGCGTGTGTGTGTGATTGTGCGTGTGTGTGTGTGTGTGTGTGCGCGTGTGTGTGTTTGTGCTGTTGTGCTGTGCTTGCATGTACATACAGCCTCTCTGTACATCTGTGAGTCAGGATGAGATCAGTGACTGTCCAGTACTTCCTGTGAAGTGGCTGCCTTGACCTTGCCATTTTTTCTTCCTTCCTTCCTATTATGGGAGTGAGTTGCAGTCAGTGACACAGCCTCATGCAGCGGCTGCTGGTCAGCACCGCCGTCCAAAGCTGTGGAAACCCCCGTCCCACCATCCACTAAGAAGCGAGCACATTCAGCTCCCACCATCCTCCCGCTCTTTCCCATCTCTGGCTTTCTTTTCCTGCCTTCTTCTTTTCTCTTGTCATGCAGGGGGTTGCCCTACTTTGTTCCTGTCTCATACATCACTGTCTCCCCTCATAGACGGATTTGGGAATGGCGTTCAAGATTTAAAGTGAAAGCTCCCTCTCTCTGCCTCTGAATCCATCCCACTCTCATTTGATTCCTGATCCCGGCATTGTTTTTCCTCTAAGGGGCTTGTTAACGTCTCTGTGCTCTTATATGTGTTTGCTTCTGTATCTGACGTCTCGTCCTGTTTGTTACCTAAATTGTTCTGTTGCATTTCGTTTGGACCAGTCTGGGTTAAAATGAGCTGTTTGGTTTTGAGCTGGGCTCGTGGATGTGATCTTCACTACGTCAGTCGCACTTTCATATAGTCTGTGACTCATGCCTCCCACCATGGATAACATCTTTTATTGCAACAGAATTGTTCCTCATCATAAAGCTGAAAGTCTTTGATGCCTAAAAAGCCGAAAACAAGGAGACTTAAAATACTCCACAGATGATGACCTCATCAGAATTAGCATAAATCTTTATTTTTGTGAAAATCGATTCAGAGTGACAGATTTATGCTTCAGTTCTAAAGATAACTGGATACATTAAAGTGAGACACTCGGGTTTTTAATGATTCCTCTCCTGTAATGCCAACATTAAGTTTGTGCTCCTCAGCCAATCCTGGGACTGGTTTCAGGGATGATCGTGGCAACTTTAATATGTCTGCTGAAATAAAGGCTTTCTGTACTGAACTCTGTGCAGTTCAGCCCGTCCTGGCCTTGAAGCATCACACTGCTCTGCACTAGAGCAGCTTAGCATGATTTACAGTTTAAAATGATCCAACTTCATTCTGATTGGCTGTCCCCCATAAACATGTGAGTTGAGCAGCATGTGGGTGGAGCTTCTGTGTTACACTGATTTTGACCATATTAGGATATTCTCCCTCATCGAAATCCTGCTTCCACAAATATAAGACTAGAAGAAAAACTGCAAAACAGAAAGTGAAACAAAAAAGTTTATATGAGACTCATCATGCTTAATATGAGCATCCATCTATTGTAACAAGATATTTATGACGTAAATTAAGACAGTCGGTCCCGTTCATGCTGCCTGTTCCTCTCCTTTTTACACATTTTACTAAAACCTTCAGTAAAACAGGAAACGAATCATAACTCATATTTAAATGTAATTAAATATTAACACTCAGCAGGAGTCTAATGCAGCTCAGTTAATCTGTTCTGACAGAAACTCTAATGTTACAAAGCTTCTGTATTTGCAGTGTGATAGTGGACTGCACTGCATTCAAATGTCCCTGTTTACATACACGAGGTTTTATATATAATTTGCTATTTGGCCCCTTGTATCCGACGTATGATTGTTCCACATCATTTATTCTTCTTTCAGTGCAAAAGCTTCAGTGTCACACAGGCAAACTGTTAAATGCATAAAAGGAGCTGCTGACATGGAGGTGGGAGGCTTCTGTCACAGCCAATGAGGAGCAAGGGTCAGTTATGTTGTTGCCAGGGGTCAACGAGGAAGGAGGACGGCCGCTTGTGTCACAGCCAATCAGAGTTTCATTCATGTTCTCAGCAGAGAGGCAAAAACCAATCTGTCCTCTTCCATCATCATCATCATCAATAAGAAATACCTGCAGTCAGGGAACAAAATCCCATCAACAGAGTAAAGTTTACCTGGGCTGCAGCTGAGCTGATGCAGCTGTTCATGGACCGTTTTCTGATGGTCCCGCAGAGCTTCAAGCCAAAGAGAGCGCACGGCACAAGACAAGGGCTACTGAAGGCACGAGAAAGCTGGTGGTTAAATCCTGAGAGAATAAACAGGTTCTGTGTCCACCTGACTTTGTAACATACAACTAAAACCATCATTTGAACTGTGATGAATTACCTGAAATGTTAAAACCTCGATGATATGAGTGAGGATGAGTCTCACATGGTTTCAGTTGCATCAGTGCACAATGCTGTTACCTGGACACCCTCAGTGCAACTGTATCATTCAGAGCTGCATTTATTACTACTGGACGACTGTAATTCATTATTATCAGGAAGTCCTAAAAACTCCCTGAAAAGCCTTCAGCTAATCCAAAATGCTGCAGCAAGAGTCCTGACAGGGACTAGAAAGAGAGAGCAGATTTCTCCTGTTTTGGCTTCCTGTTAAATCCAGAATTCAAAATCCTGCTCCTCACATACAAGGTCTTAAATAATCAGGCCCCATCTTATCTTAATGACCTTGTAGTACCATATCACCCTATTAGAGCACTTCGCTCTCGCTCTGCAGGCCTACTTGTTGTTCCTAGAGTATTTAAAAGTAGAATGGGAGGGAGAGCCTTCAGTTTTCAGGCCCCTCTTCTGTGGAACCAGCTTCCAGTTTGGATTCAGGAGACAGACACTATCTCTACTTTTAAGATTAGGCTTCAAACTTTCCTTTTTGCTAAAGCATATAGTTAGGGCTGGACCAGGTGACCCTGAATCCTCCCTTAGTTATGCTGCAATAGATGTAGGCTGCCGGGGGATTCCCATGATGCATTGAGTTTTTCCTTTCCAGTCACCTTTCTCACTCACTATGTGTTAACAGACCTCTCTGCATTGAATCATATCTGTTATTAACCTCTGTCTCTCTTCCACAGCATGTCTTTATCCTGTCTTCCTTCTCTCACCCCAACCAATCACAGCAGATGGCCCCGCCCCTCCCTGAGCCTGGTTCTGCTGGAGGTTTCTTCCTGTTAAAAGGGAGTTTTTCCTTCCCACTGTCGCCAAAGTGCTGCTCATAGGGGGTCATATGATTGTTGGGTTTTTCTCTGTATCTATGAAGCGCCTTGAGGCGACTTTTGTTGTGATTTGGCGCTATATAAATAAAACTGAATTGAATTGAATTGAAAGTTGTGGGTGTGCTGGATCGTATCCCAGCTATCGTGGAGGATGAGGCGGGGTACGCCTGTAAACGTCACCCGTCTGTATGGCTGACACATGTTTACTTTAGAACCTGTGACCAGTCGCACACTTCATCCTGGGTTCTTGGCTAGCTCCGCCTTTGCATCGTGTCTGTTCAAATGCAAAGAGCCAACGTTGTGTCAGCAGCAAAATGCATTAGTTTAGGAGCAGTGTTGATTAAATGTAAAGTGCTGCTTATACCTGCAGACGTGCTGGAAGCAGCTGCAGGACTAGAGTCTGATTTAGTTCCCAGGGTCGGTGTCAGCGCGTCCTCTCTTATCTTCAGTTTTGACTTGGTTTGACCTTTTTTGTTTCCTGTTAATGGCTGCTGTGCTGTAGTCAGCTGTGAGTTTCCCACAGAGATGTGCTGTTCTTGCCTGTAAAAGTGCCGTGAGTCCAGTTTCACATTAGTGTGCTGCTGGGAGAAAAGGAAGTGTGCAGCTGACGTTAGCGAGACTGAAAACCATTAAACACAGTGACGAGTGGATTCAGGGTTTTACTGGATCTCTCGTTATAAGTGACACAATAAGCTTGTGAATGACATTATATTTACTTTGCTATACTACAGAAACACTGTAATTACTATAATATTGTGCAACACACGTCTGTGTGTTTCTTCCTGCGGCGTCCAAGTTGGACCGCTGGAATGCAGAGGCTGTAATTATAACCCAGCAGCCAGGAAACACTGACACACCAGGCTGAGACGACACATCCACAGACTGTATGACTCCAATGTCACTGAGTTACATACAACTGCTAATCTGAAGAAGGCTATTAACCAATCAGGGAGACGTGACGGAGCAGCGTGGACTCCAGCATGAGGGTGTGTCTGTGGCAGGTTTGACTGCCGACACTGAACTTTCAAACAACCGAGATGTTAATGAAAGTGTGTGACAAACCTTTCTGCCTTTGCCCGCTCAGAGCAGTGAAGGTTCAGACTGAGCTGAGGTTATTCCCACTAAACGGCGACGTTCTTTCTTTCTTCCTGCTCAAACGTCAGTTTCCTCGCCTCCTTTGTCCTCATCCATCTAACCTATAGGGAGCAAATGTTGTGAGAGCTCTTTCAGCTCTGCAGTCAGCACCATGTTGTTGTTTCATGTCCATTGGAAAGCTTTGATAAGAGGTTCTGGTCCATCCTTGGTCCTGGTCTCGAGCACCACTCTGTCTCTCATGTCTCTCTGTAGCGTTCCTCGTTTGAGGTATTTTTGGACTGTGGCAGGATTTTCATTAGAGGTGTCTGAGCCACAGAGAAGAACAGATTTGACGCTGCTGCTGTAGAGCCTGACCCGTCTTATTAAGCATTACTGCTCTGAAAGGCTGCAGTCTTACAGATGCCCCGTGTGCCTTCTGAGCCCTGTGTACCTCATTCATGCCTACGTATCAGAGTCAAACTTATAATCAGGTGGATATATTTATAAAATCCTGAGAGGTGGAAATGAAGAAGTGAAACAGAGTCTGGGTGATGTTCCTGTCTTCTTTGTGTTCGTGAATAGAAACAACACGAGGATCATGGTTAGAACCACAGAGATGATCCATATGTGACATATGTGGGTCACATGATTTGCACACATCAGGGACATCAGGGTCCGTGGCTCCTCGTGAACTTTGCCCCCTGAGATCAAACCCCATCTGTGTCGTGACAAATGCGTGCATGAACACATCTCCTTGCATTGCTTTTTTTACTGGAGTCGCATGTTTTTGGGAACGTTGAAGACAGCAGATTATTGTTTTCACTCTGCGTTTCTGATCCCGTTCATCGTGACTCACACAAAAATGCTAAAACGTCTACCAGAGACAGCTCGGGACCACAGACTGACCGCAGTGTGCAGACAGAGGGAGGCTCGCTTTCTCTAGAACATGCTTTGTGTGTGTTAATGTGGAGGAGGAACAGATTCTGGGTCTGGTTCTCATAATGAAGTTTCTGTGTTGGACTGACGAAAGCCAGGCGCTGAGACTCCCAGCTCCACAGATATGGATGGAATGTGTGGCTGTGTTTACTTTGACCGCTATCTGTGTGAGGATTTACTGATGGGGATGTTGTGGACAGTTTTTCCTCATAGTCCTTTGAAAGCTGGTGTTAGGCATTCAGGTGTGATGGTAAAGACGAGCATGGTAACACAGAGATACCCATGTGTGTGTTTGTGTGTCTACTCCCACGGGTCCTCTTCCAGTTGTGGTTTTTCATGTTCAACTAATTCCTGTCCTCCCATTTGTCGTTCCCGGATCCCATCTCCCTCTCCATCTCTGTCTTGCAGCCATTTTCTGCTAAATAAATGATGGCTGCATGCCTGACCTCACATCTGACTAAT
>NC_142118.1:39192500-39197500 GCF_056152115.1 Neolamprologus brichardi | reverse complement strand
AATAAATACCAGACGACCTGAATAGCTCTATTAATCCTTCCAGAATCATCAGGATATTTTGTTAGCAGATTCAGTCTGCGCCGGAAATATAAATGATGGTTTAAAAAAATCTGAAAAACACTGAAATTTGAAAGTTGTTTTTTCTATTGTGAACCATCTTTTCTTTATCGTGTTGTTGTTTCTGCATCATTGAAGCGCTGTAAGAGAAGACGCTCTGTGTGGCTGTCATTATTGCACCTTCCTATGTGGGAGTTTCCTCCCCGTGGCGTTAGAGGCAGAGCTGTGAACACAGTACGAGTACGACTGTAATGTGCAGCTCTTCCTCCTCGTCCTGTCTAACCAGGCAGGGAAGGAGAGGCCTGCAGCCCCTCTGGGTAATCTGTCAGTGGGAGATCAGGGAGACTGGTGCACGGCGAGAGAGTGGGCCCACCCAGCCTGTCCCTCTCGCTGTGGGGAGGGCTGCAAGGACACGAGCTACAGCTTCTTCCTCCCTGCTGAGTTTGAGTGTAAACTAACCGTGTGGCAGAGGCTCCACTGCTGTGTGCATCACACAGATAAACTGACTCTCAAGTCTCCATTTTTTAGCATCCAAATCTTCCTTTTCTCTGATGTCGCTGAGCACAGAGAGGCTGCACGTCACTGGTTTGTTAGTGTGTCAGTAAAGTCCGTTAACACACAGATTTGTCAGATTTTCAGTTCAGTGTATCGTCTTCGTTACTGTCTCAGGTGGCGTCAGGTAAAATATATCTGAGGAAGAACATGAAGCATTAGGCCCTCGCCTGCGAGCAAACACTAGAAGAACCTCGAACATCTTCAGTTTAACACAATGAAATCTCCAGACAGACCAGGCTCACGGCGGCTGTCAGCTGCTGTGAATGAGCTTTAAAGGGAAGAAACCCACCACACAAACTGCAGCACACATTTCATCGCCACGCTAGTGTCGAAGAAACTCATGGATCGCTTTCTCTGCATGTGTGGAGTGGATCAAATGTAAAAGTGAAGACAAAGGTTATCAACACAAATGCTCTGTAGGCTTCTGGGGCCATGTTTCCACCAAAATCAATACCTGCTCCAACGGGAGATTTTCAGGGTTACGGTGTGTCCGCTCCAACGTCAACAGTAGACTGAAGTGCGAGACGTCCACCCGACGCCAACACCAAAGTGTTGATTGGACGGGACGGAGCGCTGTGACGTCTTCCTGGTGGAGGTTTCAGTGCTTTAAGTATCAAATACACAAATGTTTGGAGTCCAGAGCAGCGGGGTGTGGTGCATCTCTGAGCGAAGGCTCAGGAGGATTATGGGATTTCTCCCGATGAGGGGGGGGGGGCGCTGATTTCAAAATGATGCAATTTCAAACTCAGCTTTTGTTACATTCATAATCCAACTGTGTGCTAACTGCAAACAGCCTCAGCAGCATTGTCCCTGTATGTTAGTGTGTGTTGGTCAGAGCAGGCTGACAGCTGTGTGTGTGGATTAGCTGTGAGTCTGTAATGTGCATGTGCTGTCTCTGTGAGCCCGACGCCTTAATCCTGGCTCCCAGTTTACGTCCATGAGCTGAATGTTTATAGTCAACCTTCAGTCTCAGGGAAACTATAAATACTCAGAACCTGCAATTAAAGCTTAACTATAGTTTTAAGCACAAAAATAGTTTCCAAAAAACATAAAGACAGAAGTTTTCTGCAGGAGGAGACGGAGGCGTCTAAATGCACGTTTATATGTTTATATGCCCCGAAGAAGTGATCTGTTTTTGGACGATGCAGAGCTCGTCTGGGCTGAGTCTGGTCCGTCTGTTACGTGCTGTACGGCACACACCGTACGCCACACGCCGTATGTTACACGCCGTACGTCATGCGTGTGCAGGTGGACTTTCTCTGACTGTGAAGCAGACACAGGTGAACAGCAGGCTTCTTTATGTTCACATGATTGTTGTTGCAGCAAAGATTACAGGCGGGAAAATAAGCATCATTTGGTGTTTCCCTGTTTCCTGCTGTGTGTGCCACAGATTTATTTTTCCCTGGAATGTGGAGCAAAATCCGGGGAATGGGTGGAGGATGCTGGTGCTCACTGAGGGGTTCTGGTTGGGTCATGTGATGACATACAGTCAAAAGTAATGATCTTTTTCAAATGTTTGAATGCAGTGCCTGCAGATAGTTTATGTGTACAACACTGAGCTTTTCCGTGATCGTACAACAGTTTCAGTAAATATAAATCGAGGCGTAGCTGCGATGCTCTGAGTCAGGAGCAGTCTTTGTCTCTCCGTCACCTTTTAGCTGAAATCACCTCCAGCAGGCGTTTCACGTAGCTGCTCAGCTGCATGTTTAAGGCTTTATGTTCGTCCAGTTTCTAAAGTCTCATCAAATAAAAGCTTTAACCAGACCATCCCTTCTTCTTACATCCACCTCCGATTAAAGATCAGCTTTCAGACAGATGGCCTCACATTATCTTCAGAATTCATAGTTGAGTTGACTTCAAGCTGCCCAGTCCCTGAGGCAGCAGAGCCAGTCTGATTCCCAGCGCCGTGCTTCACAGATGGCGTGCTGTTTCTCCGCGGCTCTGCAGCAAACGTGTGTGACGCGTCCCACCTGCCTCTCCCTGAGGATGAGCTCGTCTTTGGCACCAAATCTGGAAGCTGGATCGATCCATCTTTGCTGAACTGCATTAACACGTCTGATTATTCTTTCAAAGAAATTCAAATATTAATATCTTAAAAATAAGAGAACCATCAAACTCTCATCAGACAATACAAAACATACTGGTGCGTATCTTCTCATTTAAACTTGTTTTTAGACGCAGGCTGCAAACAAACAAACTCAGCGTTCTCTTCTTCATTATTTAACACATTTGAAGCCTTTTTATGAGATAATAAACATTTTCTAATAGCTAATTCAGCTGATATCCATCCACTTAATTACAGTAGACTAAGGCCTTGTGCTGTTTTTTTACTTTACTTTTCTATGCAGCATATTTATCAGTCCACTGATGTGTGACAGCTGCTGTGTCTGAGATTAGCCCACATCCTCAACTGGTTTGTGGGTTGCCAGGTTGCACTAAAAGATAAGTAGCTGTGTGTAGTGGATTGCACAGACAATGGCAACATGGGTAACATGAAAGAAACATCTGTATCTTCCAGATATTCAAAGTCAAATTCAAAGCTCAGACTGGAGGGTCGGACTCACAGACTTTCACTCTAATTATAGTGTTTGATAAATGTGTACATGTGGCTAATTCGTTTTATTATATTTAATTAATTATTCTGTTTTTAAAAAACAGTTTTCATGGATTTTTTCAGTTTTATTTCAGCTGCCAGATTCTCTGCTCTCATACGTTGATTTGTTGTAAACTGGATGAAGCATTAAAATCAGACGTGTAAATCCTGATATATTACTGTAGCATGATGAAGCTTAATATTTGTGTATTATATCATGACCTAGAACAAAGATTGATTATTCTAACTGTAAATGAAACCACAGCGGTTTGAAGCGATTAGTGTGGAAAACAAACATTTACTCTGTTCGACGCTGTAACCTGATTGGTCTGCAGTTCTTCTCATTAACATCCTGTTTAGCTTTAGATATGTAACAAGCACACAATCAGCTGTACATACATAATACACAATCTTTCAGATAACAGACAGATATTTGTGAGATCATGATGCATCTGTGAATTATTTTAACAACTAAACATGTACAGACAGATACGTTTACCTAACCCTAACACACAGTAAATACTTTTATATGACAGTTTATTTTTACAGCACGTCTCTGTTTTGGGGCAAATATTCACTCCGACTTCAGCTGCAGGACTAAAGCCGATCAGATTGTGCCGTAATTATTTTCTTTAGCTCTCAACTTTCTGACAAAGGAGCAACAGCAAAAAAACAACAATGATTTGATTTAGCAGAGGTCTGAAAGCCAAAGCACGGATTATTCTGGATTATGGATTATGACTCCAAACAGAATAGAAATGTAAGATATGTTTAAAAAAATAAATATATAAATAAGTAAAGCCTAAACACATGCAGTGTGTAAGACGTGAGTGTAAGAGCAGCTGGAGCCTGGATCAGAGACGTCTGGGCCAAAATGTGATGATGTGTTCAGTCCACTTAGTCCAGTTTGGCCAGTTTGGCCAGTTTGGCCTCAGTGAGTCTGACGGAGAACAAAATGAAGCAGAAATATTTGTTCCATCACCTGAAAAAAGCAGCGAGCAGGCTGTTAATGTTCCTGCACAGACGAGGACAACAGAGCTGGAGAGTCATTCTTCTAACACGTGTGAATCAAAGCCAATTTTCAGTTTACCCACTGACTTCAAGCAAACAAAACTGTTCATACTTTGTGCTTTAATTGGTTTTTTGCTCCATTAATTCAGATTTTTGCATTAAGCATCAAAGGAAATCTAACAGGAAAGCCGATGATTGCAGTCGCCAGCAGAAAATGATCACCTGCTCTGCTGCTTATTCCTGTTTTGAGCTGTCAGTGATGAAGCTGCACAGGACCTGCTCAGCACCAAGGAAGCAGAAATACACAGAAGTCACTGGTGTGGCCTAATGCACCGAGGCAGACAGTGCAGAGCAGCTGCAGCTTTATGCAGGTTTCCTCTCAGCCAGCGTACACCGACCACACCAGCACCAGATATTAATCTTATCCAGGTCAATCCTGAGAAAACACAAGATAATAATACGTCAGAGTTAAAAAGATTTTGAGGCGTCGATCCAAATAGAGATACCAAACTTCGCTCTGTCCCCGTTGGACAGAGTCATCCTGGTCAGGCGCCTGAATCACCTCAACTTCCTTTCGTTGCAAAGAAGCTGCAACGAAAGATAAGCAGACTTATCTGTAAATGAAGCTTCAGTCACTCTTTACAGGAAGCATCTTCCCCCTGCTTGTATGCTGCATCTGTGATTAACATCTCATTTGACAAAAGTCTTCAGGTTCATGCTATAAATTGGAGTTTGACATCACTGATCGGAGGATTTAAACTATGCAAAATGTGTCTGTTTAGCT